>NC_092155.1:42538666-42781166 GCF_045791955.1 Oncorhynchus clarkii lewisi | reverse complement strand
CCTCTTTTTCTGCTTATTTCTCTTCCTCTTTCTCTGCTTGTTTCTCTGCTTGTTTCTCTGCTTCTTTCTCTGCCTCTTTCTCTGCTTGTTTCTCTGCTTCTTTCTCTTCCTCTTTCTCTGCTTGTTTCTCTGCTTGTTTCTCTGCTTCTTTCTCTGCTTCTTTCTCTGCCTCTTTCTCTTCCTCTTTCTCTGCTTGTTTCTCTGCTTCTTTCTCTTCCTCTTTCTCTGCTTGTTTCTCTGCTTGTTTCTCTGCTTCTTTCTCTGCCTCTTTCTCTGCTTGTTTCTCTGCCTCTTTCTCTGCCTCTTTCTCTGCTTCTTTCTCTTCCTCTTTCTCTGCTTGTTTCTCTGCTTCTTTCTCTGCTTTTTTCTCTGCTTCTTTCTCTGCTTGTTTCTCTGCTTCTTTCTGTGCTTGTTTCTCTGCTTGTTTCTCTGCTTGTTTCTCTGCTTCTTTCTCTGCCTCTTTCTCTGCCTCTTTCTCTGCTTGTTTCTCTGCCTCTTTCTCTGCCTCTTTCTCTGCTTCTTTCTCTTCCTCTTTCTCTGCTTGTTTCTCTGCTTCTTTCTCTGCTTGTTTCTCTGCTTCTTTCTCTGCTTGTTTCTCTGCTTCTTTCTGTGCTTGTTTCTCTGCTTGTTTCTCTGCTTGTTTCTCTGCTTCTTTCTCTGCCTCTTTCTCTGCCTCTTTCTCTGCTTGTTTCTCTGCCTCTTTCTCTGCTTGTTTCTCTGCTTCTTTCTCTGCTTGTTTCTCTGCTTGTTTCTCTGCCTCTTTCTCTGCCTCTTTCTCTGCCTCTTTCTCTGCCTCTTTCTCTGCTTGTTTCTCTGCTTGTTTCTCTGCCTCTTTCTCTGCCTCTTTCTCTGCTTCTTTCTCTTCCTCTTTCTCTGCTTGTTTCTCTGCTTCTTTCTCTGCTTGTTTCTCTGCTTCTTTCTCTGCTTGTTTCTCTGCTTCTTTCTCTGCTTGTTTCTCTGCTTCTTTCTCTGCCTCTTTCTCTGCTTGTTTCTCTGCTTCTTTCTCTTCCTCTTTCTCTGCTTGTTTCTCTGCTTCTTTCTCTGCTTGTTTCTCTGCTTCTTTATTTGCTTGTTTCTCTGCTTCTTTCTCTGCCTCTTTCTCTGCTTGTTTCTCTGCTTCTTTCTCTGCCTCTTTCTCTGCTTATTTCTCTTCCTCTTTCTCTGCTTGTTTCTCTGCTTGTTTCTCTGCTTCTTTCTCTGCCTCTTTCTCTGCTTGTTTCTCTGCTTCTTTCTCTTCCTCTTTCTCTGCTTGTTTCTCTGCTTGTTTCTCTGCTTCTTTCTCTGCTTCTTTCTCTGCCTCTTTCTCTTCCTCTTTCTCTGCTTGTTTCTCTGCTTCTTTCTCTTCCTCTTTCTCTGCTTGTTTCTCTGCTTGTTTCTCTGCTTCTTTCTCTGCCTCTTTCTCTGCCTCTTTCTCTGCTTGTTTCTCTGCCTCTTTCTCTGCTTGTTTCTCTGCTTCTTTCTCTGCTTGTTTCTCTGCTTGTTTCTCTGCTTGTTTCTCTGCTTGTTTCTCTGCCTCTTTCTCTGCCTCTTTCTCTGCTTCTTTCTCTTCCTCTTTCTCTGCTTGTTTCTCTGCTTCTTTCTCTGCTTGTTTCTCTGCTTCTTTCTCTGCTTGTTTCTCTGCTTCTTTCTCTGCTTGTTTCTCTGCTTCTTTCTCTGCCTCTTTCTGTGCTTGTTTCTCTGCTTCTTTCTCTTCCTCTTTCTCTGCTTGTTTCTCTGCTTCTTTCTCTGCTTGTTTCTCTGCTTCTTTCTCTGCTTGTTTCTCTGCTTCTTTCTCTGCCTCTTTCTCTGCCTCTTTCTCTGCTTATTTCTCTTCCTCTTTCTCTGCTTGTTTCTCTGCTTGTTTCTCTGCTTCTTTCTCTGCCTCTTTCTCTGCTTGTTTCTCTGCTTCTTTCTCTTCCTCTTTCTCTGCTTGTTTCTCTGCTTCTTTCTCTGCTTCTTTCTCTGCTTCTTTCTCTGCCTCTTTCTCTTCCTCTTTCTCTGCTTGTTTCTCTGCTTCTTTCTCTGCCTCTTTCTCTGCTTCTTTCTCTGCCTCTTTCTCTGCTTGTTTCTCTGCTTGTTTCTCTGCTTGTTTCTCTGCTTGTTTCTCTTCCTCTTTCTCTGCTTGTTTCTCTGCTTGTTTCTCTGCTTCTTTCTCTGCCTCTTTCTCTGCTTGTTTCTCTGCTTCTTTCTCTGCCTCTTTCTCTGCTTGTTTCTCTGCTTCTTTCTCTTCCTCTTTCTCTGCTTGTTTCTCTGCTTGTTTCTCTGCTTCTTTCTCTGCTTCTTTCTCTGCCTCTTTCTCTTCCTCTTTCTCTGCTTGTTTCTCTGCTTCTTTCTCTGCCTCTTTCTCTGCTTCTTTCTCTGCTTCTTTCTCTGCCTCTTTCTCTGCTTGTTTCTCTGCTTGTTTCTCTGCTTGTTTCTCTGCTTGTTTCTCTTCCTCTTTCTCTGCTTGTTTCTCTGCTTGTTTCTCTGCTTCTTTCTCTACCTCTTTCTCTGCCTCTTTCTCTGCTTATTTCTCTTCCTCTTTCCCTGCTTGTTTCTCTGCTTGTTTCTCTGCTTCTTTCTCTGCCTCTTTCTCTGCTTGTTTCTCTGCTTCTTTCTCTTCCTCTTTCTCTGCTTGTTTCTCTGCTTGTTTCTCTGCTTCTTTCTCTGCCTCTTTCTCTGCTTGTTTCTCTGCTTGTTTCTCTGCTTCTTTCTCTGCCTCTTTCTCTGCCTCTTTCTCTGCTTGTTTCTCTGCTTCTTTCTCTGCCTCTTTCTCTGCCTCTTTCTCTGCCTCTTTCTCTGCTTGTTTCTCTACTTGTTTCTCTGCTTGTTTCTCTGCTTGTTTCTCTGCTTGTTTCTCTGCTTCTTTCTCTGCTTCTTTCTCTGCTTCTTTCTCTGCCTCTTTCTCTGCTTATTTCTCTTCCTCTTTCTCTGCTTGTTTCTCTGCCTCTTTCTCTGCTTGTTTCTCTGCTTGTTTCTCTGGTTGTTTCTCTGGTTGTTTCTCTGCTTCTTTCTCTGCCTCTTTCTCTGCTTATTTCTCTTCCTCTTTCTCTGCTTGTTTCTCTGCCTCTTTCTCTGCTTGTTTCTCTGCTTGTTTCTCTGGTTGTTTCTCTGGTTGTTTCTCTGCTTGTTTCTCTGCTTGTTTCTCTGCTTGTTTCTCTGCTTGTTTCTCTGCTTGTTTCTCTGCCTCTTTCTCTGCTTCTTTCTCTGCTTCTTTCTCTGCTTCTTTCTCTGCTTGTTTCTCTGCTTGTTTCTCTGCCTCTTTCTCTGCCTCTTTCTCTGCTTCTTTCTCTGCTTGTTTCTCTGCTTGTTTCTCTGCCTCTTTCTCTGCCTCTTTCTCTGCTTGTTTCTCTGCCTCTTTCTCTGCCTCTTTCTCTGCTTCTTTCTCTTCCTCTTTCTCTGCTTGTTTCTCTGCTTCTTTCTCTGCTTGTTTCTCTGCTTCTTTCTCTGCTTGTTTCTCTGCTTCTTTCTGTGCTTGTTTCTCTGCTTGTTTCTCTGCTTGTTTCTCTGCTTCTTTCTCTGCCTCTTTCTCTGCCTCTTTCTCTGCTTGTTTCTCTGCCTCTTTCTCTGCTTGTTTCTCTGCTTCTTTCTCTGCTTGTTTCTCTGCTTGTTTCTCTGCCTCTTTCTCTGCCTCTTTCTCTGCCTCTTTCTCTGCCTCTTTCTCTGCTTGTTTCTCTGCTTGTTTCTCTGCCTCTTTCTCTGCCTCTTTCTCTGCTTCTTTCTCTTCCTCTTTCTCTGCTTGTTTCTCTGCTTCTTTCTCTGCTTGTTTCTCTGCTTCTTTCTCTGCTTGTTTCTCTGCTTCTTTCTCTGCTTGTTTCTCTGCTTCTTTCTCTGCCTCTTTCTCTGCTTGTTTCTCTGCTTCTTTCTCTTCCTCTTTCTCTGCTTGTTTCTCTGCTTCTTTCTCTGCTTGTTTCTCTGCTTCTTTATTTGCTTGTTTCTCTGCTTCTTTCTCTGCCTCTTTCTCTGCTTGTTTCTCTGCTTCTTTCTCTGCCTCTTTCTCTGCTTATTTCTCTTCCTCTTTCTCTGCTTGTTTCTCTGCTTGTTTCTCTGCTTCTTTCTCTGCCTCTTTCTCTGCTTGTTTCTCTGCTTCTTTCTCTTCCTCTTTCTCTGCTTGTTTCTCTGCTTGTTTCTCTGCTTCTTTCTCTGCTTCTTTCTCTGCCTCTTTCTCTTCCTCTTTCTCTGCTTGTTTCTCTGCTTCTTTCTCTTCCTCTTTCTCTGCTTGTTTCTCTGCTTGTTTCTCTGCTTCTTTCTCTGCCTCTTTCTCTGCCTCTTTCTCTGCTTGTTTCTCTGCCTCTTTCTCTGCTTGTTTCTCTGCTTCTTTCTCTGCTTGTTTCTCTGCTTGTTTCTCTGCTTGTTTCTCTGCTTGTTTCTCTGCCTCTTTCTCTGCCTCTTTCTCTGCTTCTTTCTCTTCCTCTTTCTCTGCTTGTTTCTCTGCTTCTTTCTCTGCTTGTTTCTCTGCTTCTTTCTCTGCTTGTTTCTCTGCTTCTTTCTCTGCTTGTTTCTCTGCTTCTTTCTCTGCCTCTTTCTGTGCTTGTTTCTCTGCTTCTTTCTCTTCCTCTTTCTCTGCTTGTTTCTCTGCTTCTTTCTCTGCTTGTTTCTCTGCTTCTTTCTCTGCTTGTTTCTCTGCTTCTTTCTCTGCCTCTTTCTCTGCCTCTTTCTCTGCTTCTTTCTCTGCCTCTTTCTCTGCTTATTTCTCTTCCTCTTTCTCTGCTTGTTTCTCTGCTTGTTTCTCTGCTTCTTTCTCTGCCTCTTTCTCTGCTTGTTTCTCTGCTTCTTTCTCTTCCTCTTTCTCTGCTTGTTTCTCTGCTTCTTTCTCTGCTTCTTTCTCTGCTTCTTTCTCTGCCTCTTTCTCTTCCTCTTTCTCTGCTTGTTTCTCTGCTTCTTTCTCTGCCTCTTTCTCTGCTTCTTTCTCTGCTTCTTTCTCTGCCTCTTTCTCTGCTTGTTTCTCTGCTTGTTTCTCTGCTTGTTTCTCTGCTTGTTTCTCTTCCTCTTTCTCTGCTTGTTTCTCTGCTTGTTTCTCTGCTTCTTTCTCTGCCTCTTTCTCTGCTTGTTTCTCTGCTTCTTTCTCTGCCTCTTTCTCTGCTTGTTTCTCTGCTTCTTTCTCTTCCTCTTTCTCTGCTTGTTTCTCTGCTTGTTTCTCTGCTTCTTTCTCTGCTTCTTTCTCTGCCTCTTTCTCTTCCTCTTTCTCTGCTTGTTTCTCTGCTTCTTTCTCTGCCTCTTTCTCTGCTTCTTTCTCTGCTTCTTTCTCTGCCTCTTTCTCTGCTTGTTTCTCTGCTTGTTTCTCTGCTTGTTTCTCTGCTTGTTTCTCTTCCTCTTTCTCTGCTTGTTTCTCTGCTTGTTTCTCTGCTTCTTTCTCTACCTCTTTCTCTGCCTCTTTCTCTGCTTATTTCTCTTCCTCTTTCTCTGCTTGTTTCTCTGCTTGTTTCTCTGCTTCTTTCTCTGCCTCTTTCTCTGCTTGTTTCTCTGCTTCTTTCTCTTCCTCTTTCTCTGCTTGTTTCTCTGCTTGTTTCTCTGCTTCTTTCTCTGCCTCTTTCTCTGCTTGTTTCTCTGCTTGTTTCTCTGCTTCTTTCTCTGCCTCTTTCTCTGCCTCTTTCTCTGCTTGTTTCTCTGCTTCTTTCTCTGCCTCTTTCTCTGCCTCTTTCTCTGCCTCTTTCTCTGCTTGTTTCTCTACTTGTTTCTCTGCTTGTTTCTCTGCTTGTTTCTCTGCTTGTTTCTCTGCTTCTTTCTCTGCTTCTTTCTCTGCTTCTTTCTCTGCCTCTTTCTCTGCTTATTTCTCTTCCTCTTTCTCTGCTTGTTTCTCTGCCTCTTTCTCTGCTTGTTTCTCTGCTTGTTTCTCTGGTTGTTTCTCTGGTTGTTTCTCTGCTTCTTTCTCTGCCTCTTTCTCTGCTTATTTCTCTTCCTCTTTCTCTGCTTGTTTCTCTGCCTCTTTCTCTGCTTGTTTCTCTGCTTCTTTCTCTGGTTGTTTCTCTGGTTGTTTCTCTGCTTGTTTCTCTGCTTGTTTCTCTGGTTGTTTCTCTGCTTGTTTCTCTGCTTGTTTCTCTGCTTGTTTCTCTGCTTGTTTCTCTGCCTCTTTCTCTGCTTCTTTCTCTGCTTCTTTCTCTGCTTCTTTCTCTGCTTGTTTCTCTGCTTGTTTCTCTGCCTCTTTCTCTGCCTCTTTCTCTGCTTCTTTCTCTGCTTGTTTCTCTGCTTGTTTCTCTGCCTCTTTCTCTGCCTCTTTCTCTGCCTCTTTCTCTGCTTGTTTCTCTGCTTGTTTCTCTGCCTCTTTCTCTGCTTGTTTCTCTGCTTGTTTCTCTGCCTCTTTCTCTGCTTGTTTCTCTGTGACTCTTAGCTCTTTAGAAATGTACACTCGGATGCTTCCAGTATAACACCAGATAGAGTTTTGTATATGTTCTAACTGGTCTGAACACCAAAGGCCTTAAACAGAGTTTGGCAAACAAACTGATAGGACACCATCTTGGCAAGTTGGCGCTGACCTCAGCTAGCACACCCACAGCAATACCTCTGAAGGTTTGTATATGCGCGCATGTATCCCTACACGTGGCTCTGACTGTTCTCTCTCCCGCTCCTCTCTGTTAGTTCCTGTGTACGGTGGTGGCCATCCTACTGCACTATTTCTTCATGGCCACGTTTGCCTGGCTGTTTGTGGAGGGGCTCCACGTCTACCGCATGCAGACAGAGGCTCGCAACATCAACTACGGAGCCATGAGGTTCTACTATGCCATCGGGTGGGGTGTGCCTGCCATCATCACAGGTACACACACACACACGTAGAATACGCAAACACACAAACACACACATGCATACGCACAGACACACACACGCGTACAATACGCACACACACACACACACACATGCATACGCACAGACACACACACACGCACGCACGCACACACACACACACACGCAGACTCACGTCTTAGGATGACAGGCTAGATATGACAGAATAGATTTGACTGATTCTTAAAAACAGCCACAGTGATGCACATTACATCTAGCACTCACTCACACACACACATACACACACACACACACACATACACACACACACACACAGAGGCATACATACACACACACACACACACACACGCACACACACACACACACACGCACACACACACACACACACACACACGCACGCACACACGCACACACACACACACATACACACGCACACACATACACACACGCACACACATACAAACACACACACACACGCACACACACACACAAACACACACACACCACACACACACACACACACACAGACACACACACACAGACACATACACACACACGCACACACATACAGACACACACACACACACACACACACAGACACACACACAGACACACACACACACAGACACACACACACAGTGCTGCCTCATCTTGCTCTCTCTGTGTTCAGGTTTGGCGGTAGGGCTGGACCCTGAGGGCTATGGGAACCCAGACTTTTGCTGGATCTCCATCTACGACAAACTCATCTGGAGCTTCGCTGGACCCATCGCCATCGTACTCCTGGTATTGTCTCACCCTCATTCTACGTCAGCCACTTTGTTAGTGCCGGTTCCCTGTGTTCGCCTGTGTACCTCTGCAGTCTCTCGTCTCATGTAGGTCTGCCTCATTGCTGTCTCTTTGTTACAGATAAACGGTGGGATGTTTCTGATTGTGGCGCGCATGTCCTGCACCCCCTCCCAGAAAGAGACCAAGAAACTACCTGTCATGTGAGTGACCCGGAGAGGTTGGACCGACGACATAATAGGCCGGGCTCTGCTGATGATGTTCCTATTGCAGGAACAGATCGTTCAAATTCAGCCATAAAGGCCTCTTTGTTTTTTTTTAAAAACCTCTCTGTTTCTCTCTTTCGCTGGCGTTCACGCGCGCTCTCTCTCTCTCTTTTTACTCTCTGTTCTTTTCCTCTTCCTCCTGCCTCTCCAGTGCCACGATTCGCAGTGCCTTCCTCCTGCTGCTCCTGGCCACCTCCACCTGGTTCTTTGGGCTGATGGCTGTCAACAACAGTATTCTGGCCTTCCATTATGTCTTCGTTATACTATGCTTACTGCAGGTACTGCACCTGTCTAGTGTGTGTGTGTGTGTGTGTGTGTGTGTGTGTGTGTGTGTGCCCCCAATTAGAGCGTGTGAGTTGCTTTTCGGTCTTGCTGAGTACTTGGTGGTGTGTTTTGGAGTTAATGTGTTAATGCGTGTTATTATGTGTTACTGTGTGTTAATGTGTGTGTTCCCCTCGTTCCCTCTGCCCAGGGTCTTGCTGTGTTCCTGGTGTTCACGGTTCTGAACGCCGAGGTGCAGGAGGTCTGGAAGTTGTCGTGTTTGGGTAGGAAGAGCCCCAATGAGGACGCGCCCAGAGCCCCACAAAACCCTGTGAGCATGGCCCACACACACACACACACGGCAGGTAGCCTAGCGGTTTAGAGCGTTGGGCCAGTAACCGAAAGGTCAATGGTTTGAATCCCTGAGCCGACTAGGTGATACATCTGTCAACGTGCCATTGAGCAAGGCCCTTAACCCTAATTGCTCCTGTAAGTCACTCTGGATAAGAGCCTCTGCCAAAAGACTTGCCAATTGTGCTACCCATCCTACACTGCACATCATCTGGCTCTATTCAACCACACACATCACCCCACAATCCACATCAGCACACCCTGGCCCTCTGGGCTGTTCACGTGACCCAGATTCCACAATGCACTGTGCTTAGCCGACCTTGTTAAGATTTGTACCACTGACTCATCTGGGGAATGGTTGTTGCTGTGTGTTCTGTTATTAATTTGTATTCGACTAGCGCGGTTTGACATGGACAGTCGATGTGTGCTCCTGAATGTCTTTTTTGAACACGTGTGTGGGTCTGTGTGTGTGTCTGTGTATCCAGGGTCAGAATCCCTATAACAATGCGTCGTTGCTGGAGCAGAGCGGACTGCACCGCATCACCCTGGGAGCCTCTACTATCTCCTCCGTCAGCAGTGCTCGGTCAGTAGGCCGTCTGAGATACACAGGGTCTGAAACACGCAGATCCGGTTTCCCTGACACGGATGAAGCTTAGTCCTGGACATAAAAGCTATTTCGGTGGAGATTCTCGATTGACCATGCTTTTTAAGTCCTATAGTAAGGTCAATCTGTGTCTGGGCAACTGGCCCAATGTGTGCATGTACTGCAGACTTCCATTGTTTGTATACTGTATAATGTGTAGACCTACAGTGCATTCGGAAAGTATTCAGACCAATTGAGAAGAAATGGCAGAAACTCCCCAAATACAGGTGTGCCAAGCTTGTAGAATCATACCTAAGAGGTCTCGCGGCTGTAATTTGCTGCCAAAGGCGCTTTAACAAAGTACTGAGTAAAAGGTCTGAATGCTCATGTAAATGTGATATTTCTGTTTGGATTTTTTTAAATCAATTTGCAAAAAAATCTAAAAACCTGTATTTGTTTTGTCATTATGGGGTATTGTGTGTAGATTGATGAGGAGGGGAAAACGATTTAATACATTTTAGAATAAGGCTGTAACGTAACAAAATGTGGAAAAATCAAGGGGTTTGAATACTTTCCAAATACACTGTATATTGACTTGTATCTGAACTTTGATAAAAGGTATAGATGAGTAATGTAGATTAGGCTGATGGAGCCTGCCTAATGTAGTGGTCAGTAGTCTCAGTGTGTGTGATGGAATGTGTAAATACTTTGGTTAACACCTCCGTTCCCCCCATAGAGAGAACCTGCTGGCCCGCCAGGCCTTGGAACACAATCTGGGACACACTGGCGCCACAGACCTGGACGTGGCTATGTTCCATAGAGACGGAGGTACCCCCTGCACACACACACATACACACACACACACATACACACAGACACACAGAGACACACACAGAGACACAGACACACACACAGAGACACAGACACACACACAGAGACACATACACAGAGACACAAACACACACACACAGAGACACAGACACACACCCAGAGACACAGACACAGACACACACAGAGACACAGACACACACACAGAGACACAGACACAAACACACACACACAGACAAACAGAGACACACACAGAGACACACACTGTGTGTTGGAGTCATAAACATACCTGAATTCATATTAAGAAGCAAAGTGGAAAAGCAGCATGGTTCTTGTTTGGAACAATCTGTTGACTGCATCTGACTTAACAGAACAACGTATAGTGGATCTAGCAGCATGGAGGAGGAACTGTGCTGCTTGATTGGCAGGGGGAGGGGCTTGGTGTGTGACGTCACAGCCGCAAGAGGAGAGAGAAGGAAAGAGACGACAAACGGAGCAACCCATAAAGACACGCGGCTGAGGGGCCTTTTAAAAGATTTCATGCGATATGGATTGCAATATTGTGATTTTGATGCAAATTTGATGAATTGTGCAGCCCTAACACACACACACACACACACAGGACTCTAGGAGGGTGGCATGGTAAAACAAATAAACACATTCATAAACACTCTAGGGTTATAATACTGTATACACTACAAGTAAAACGATAACAAATGTGCATCACCTCTTTTTGCTTTTAATAGTAACTGACACTATAACTGGTTCTATAACCTCACTCTCTCTCTGTCTGTCTCTCACTATAACTGGTTCTATAACCTCACTCTCTCTCTGTCTGTCTGTCTCTCTCTGTCTCTCTCTCACTATAACTGGTTCTATAACCTCACTCTCTCTCTGTCTGTCTCTCTCTCTGTCTGTCTCTCACTATAACTGGTTCTATAACCTCACTCTCTCTCTGTCTGTCTCTCACTATAACTGGTTCTATAACCTCACTCTCTCTCTGTCTGTCTGTCTCTCTCTGTCTCTCTCTCACTATAACTGGTTCTATAACCTCACTCTCTCTCTGTCTGTCTGTCTCTCTCTCTGTCCATCTCTGTCTCTCTCTGTCTGTCTGTCTCTCTCTCTGTCTGTCTCTCACTATAACTGGTTCTATAACCTCACTCTCTCTCTGTCTGTCTGTCTCTCTCTCTGTCCATCTCTGTCTCTCTCTGTCTGTCTGTCTCTCTCTCTGTCTGTCTCTCACTATAACTGGTTCTATAACCTCACTCTCTCTCTGTCTGTCTGTCTCTCTCTCTGTCCATCTCTGTCTCTCTCTGTCTGTCTGTCTCTCTCTCTGTCTGTCTCTCACTATAACTGGTTCTATAACCTCACTCTCTCTCTGTCTGTCTGTCTCTCTCTCTGTCCATCTCTTTCTCTCTCTGTCTGTCTGTCTGTCTGTCTGTCTCTCTGTCCATCTCTTTCTCTCTCTGTGTCTCTCCCTCTCTCTCTCTCTCTCTGTCTGTCTCCTCTCATTCTGTCTGTCTCTCTCTGTCTCTCTGTCTGTCTGTCTGTCTCTCTCTGTCCATCTCTTTCTCTCTATGTGTCTCTCTCTCTCTGTCTGTCTCCTCTCATTCTGTCTGTCTCTCTCTGTCTCTCTGTCTGTCTCTCTCTGTCCATCTCTTTCTCTCTCTGTCTGTCTGTCTCTCTCTCTGTCCATCTCTTTCTCTCTCTCTCTGTCCATCTCTTTCTCTCTCTGTCTGTCTGTCTCTCTCTCTGTCCATCTCTTTCTCTCTCTGTGTCTCTCCCTCTCTCTCTCTCTCTCTGTCTGTCTCCTCTCATTCTGTCTGTCTCTCTCTGTCTCTCTGTCTGTCTGTCTGTCTCTCTCTGTCCATCTCTTTCTCTCTATGTGTCTCTCTCTCTCTGTCTGTCTCCTCTCATTCTGTCTGTCTCTCTCTGTCTCTCTCTGTCCATCTCTTTCTCTCTCTGTGACTCTCTCTCTCTCTGTCTCTCTCTCACTCTGTCTGTCTCTCTCTGTCTCTCTCTTCTCAGGTGAGGACTCGGACTCAGACTCGGATCTCTCTTTAGAAGAGGAACGTAGTCTCTCCATCCCCTCCTCTGAGAGTGAGGACAACGTTCGTCTCCGTGGACGCATCCAACGACGCTTCAAACGCACCAACCACAGTGAGCGGCTTCTCACAGAGCCCGCCCACAACGGGACCAAAGGTACACAGACACACACAATGGAAATAGATTCACAAATCAAAGCTATTTTTATGTTATGTATGTATATGTGTGTGATACCTATAAATGCCATACCGATATGCAAACAAACTGAAAATGTCAGACACAGAGATCCATAAACCAATAAAAATGATTATGCATTTAGAAGTATGACTTCTACGAAACCCTCTTTATTTGGAATTGTTGGCCAATGGTGATTGTCCATCTTTGTGTGTTAGACCTGGATGGCAATGATCTGCTCTCCTATTGGCCAGCGCTGGAGGAGAGTGAGGTCCACTCCCTGCAGAAGTGGGGCTCAGAGCGCCGCCTAGGGGCTGACTACAGCAAGGACGCCACAAACAACAACCAGCCTGAGGCGGCACTGACCAGCGGGGACGAGAACGGTCTGACAGGACAGTCCAACCGCCACCGCAAGGGTGCGACACACGCATGCAGGCACACACACACACATACACTCAGACACAAACACACACACACAGCCTGACTACCACAGAAAGGGTCACAAACTCAGTAACCTTGCTATTCTGTTAATGATCTCCTGGACTTCTTGATGGGCCGCTCCCCAGGTGGCGAGGGTAGGTAGCAACACATCTGCCACGCTGATCCTCAACACATGGCAAAACCTATTCCCCCTCAGGAGCCTGAAAAGATTTGGAATGGGTCCTCAGATCCTCAAAAGGTTCTACAGCTGCACAATCGAGAGCATCCTGACTGGTATGGCAACTGCTCTGCCTCCGACCGTGCTACGAGTCTGTAGTAATTTAGTGCTACAGGTCTGTAGTCATTTAGGCAGGTTGCCTTCGTGTTCTTGGGCACAGGCACTATGGTGGCCTGCTTGAAACATGTTGGTATTACAGACTCAACCGGGGACATGTTGAAAATGTCAGTGAAGACACCTGCCAGTTGGTCAGCACATTCCTGGAGCACACGTCAAGGTAATCCGTCTGGCCCCGCGGCCGTGTGAATGTTGACCTGTTTAAAGGTCTTACTCACGTCAGCTACGGAGAGCGTGATCATACAGTCGCTCGGGACAGCTGATGCTCTCATGCATGCCTCAGTGCCGCTTGCCTCGAAGCGAGCATAGAAGTGATTTAGCTCGCCTGGTAGGCTCGTGTCCCTGGGCAGCTCGCAGCTGTGCTTCCGTTTGTAGTCTGTAATAGTTTGCAAGCCCTGCCACATAAGACGAGCGTCGGAGCCGGTGTAGGACGATTCAATCTTAGCCCCGTATTGGCACTTTGCCTGTTTGATGGTCACTGCCTGGTATGGCAACTGCTCGGCCTCCGACCGCAAGGCACTACAGAGGGTAGTGCGAACGGCCCAGTACATCACTGGGGCCAAGCTTCCTGCCATCCAGGACCTCTATACCAGGCGGTGTCAGAGGAAGGTCCCCCCCCCCCCCCCCTTTAAACCACTGCTACTGTCTGTTGTCATCTATGCATAGTCACTTTAATAACTCTACCTACATATACATACCACCTCAAATAACTGGTGCCCCCGCACATTGTACCGGTACCCCCCTGTATATAGTCCCGCTGTCGTTATTTCACTGCTGCTCTTTAATGACTTGATACTTTTATCTCTTATTCTTATATGTATTTTTTTGAAACTGCATTGTTGGTTAGGGGCTCGTAAGTAAGCATTTAACTGTAAGGTCAACACAGGGGCCCCTCAGGGGGCCCAACAATACCTGTTGTATTCGGCGCATGTGACTAGTACAATTGGATTATATTTATTATTACCATACAGATTCATGTAAACTCAAACACCAAAATACATATTGACCCTTCCTTTTTCTAATCTCTCCCTGCTGACTCAGGCATCTTGAAGAATCGCATTGACTGTCCCCCGGCCCTGCAGGGTCTCTCTGCCATGGGCCAGGTCCCCAGCGAACTCTCCTGGTACCGCACCTCCACCCTGGGCCACAGGGGCGTCCCGGCAGCCTCCTACGGCCGCATGTACTCTGGGACAGGCTCCCTGTCTGGCACGGGCTCCTTGTCCCAGCCTGCCTCCCGCTACTCCTCCAGGGAGCATCTGGATTCTCTGGCCCGCCGCCAGCTCTCCAGAGACCCCCTCGGTCGCCAGGCTGGAGGAGGATCCCAGAACCGTCTGGACCGCCAGGGCCCCCGGGACAACCTGGACCTGCTGCCCCGCCGCCGTGAGCTGGGCCTAGACAGAGCCTCCAGGGAGAACCTGAGCAGCTCCAGAGACAGGCTGGATGTCCACCAGCACAGCGCCCACACCTCCCGGGAGGACTTGAGTGGGAATGGGGGTGTGGAGCCCGGTCTGGGAGGGTCGCGCTCCCAGCTCAACACCCTGACGCGGCGCCAGGCCTCCTCTCGTGAACACCTAGGAGGAGCGCTGATGAGCAGTCGCTCCCGTGAACAGCTGGAGGCTAACGGGGGCGGCGGGGTGACCCAGTCCCAGCCCTGCAGGGAGTGGCTTCGCACCCTGCCCCCCCGCCAGCACTCACACCCTGACCAGCCCCCGCCCTCCTCCCCTCCGGCCCCCATCAGCGAGGAACCCCAGGAGCCCCCCCTACCCCGCCGCGGCCGGCTGGACTCTGCCCCCCCGTGTAGGTACCCCCTCCCTGCTCCCGGCGCCCCACCCAGCCGCCACCCGTCCAGCGAGCACCTGGACATCCTGTCCTCCATCTTGGCCTCCTTCAGCTCCTCCGTGCTCACCCCCCCAGCCCCCTCCTCTGCACAAGGACCCTCCCCCTCCCCGCCCCACTCCGCCACCTCTCACAGCATCTCTGAGGTCTCCCCAGACTCTGAGTAAGTCCTGCACTCTCACTCAGCTTCATCTACCTGCTTCCTCTCCTCTTCACACTCCTGCTCTGCTCTCTTTCTCTATCCTCAGACATCCATCCTTTTGGTTCCTATCAAAGATGTGATGATTTGGATTATAAACGTGTCCTAGCCTGCATGTCAGGAGATGCACACTGAGTGTACAAAACATTATGAACGCCTGCTCTTTCAGTGACATAGACTGACCAGGTGAATCCAGGTGGAAGCTATGATCCCTTATTGACGTCACTTGTTAAATCCACTTCAACCATTGTAGATAAAGGGGAGAAGATAGGTTGAAGACATGGATTGTGCATTTGTATCATTCAGAGGGTGAATGGGCAAGACAAAATATTGAAGTGCCTTTGAACAGGGAATTGTAGTAGGTCCACCAGCCAAAGGACATCCAACCAACTTGATACAACTGTAGGAAGCATTGGAGTTAACATGGGCCAGTACCCCTGTAGAATGCCTCGACAAATTGAGGCTGGGGTGGGGGGTGCAATTCAATATTAGGAAAGTGTTCTTAATGTTTTCTACACTCAGTGTATGTAGCATTCCTCAGTTATGTTACTTCGGCTTGCCACTGATTGTGGGGGCTCTCTTTTCTCTTCACAGAGTCAACAGAAGTGAAGGACAGTCTTGATGACACCCTCCATATCCCACAATGCATTGTGTTTTGTATTGGGGATACCAAGGACTGTGTGGGGGGCCGGGGAGAGGTCAAGGAGCACCCTGGACTGCTGAAGCACCCTGGGATACTGTAGGATCTAAGTGTTGAAGAAAGGCAGACAGTGAGATTGGAGTTTGGAGGTGCCTGGTTCGTTCTGTTATAACCAGCAACCAGTATGGGGAGGAGGGCTATACGATGGATGTGCTGGCTACCTTAGCTACTAAAGTTTAATGAACTTCGATCCTCAGATTTAGTCATGAACACAAGGATCGGAATTGAACCGCTAAGAAAAAGATGAACCTGTACATAACATTTTTATACCTTTTGTATCTTTTTCATCAGAGGCGAAGGAAGAAAAAAAAAATCTCTTGTGACGTTTTTGAAGATTGCGTCTGTGTGCGGTTGCGAACGAGGTGTGAATGGAATCTGTCGCTAGGGGCAATAGCCCTTGAATCAAAATACCGTTCTCCTGAAACGTTTCCTCAAACCCGTCAGCTATATGTATAAAACTAGGGACAGGGGTTGGTTAGTGTTGATCGGATGAGATTGTGAGACCTGAGACATGATAGGACGAGGAAGGTGTTGGGGGCAGGTGATTGTAAACAGGAATGAATTCTATGGAAGAGGGATCTGACAGAACAAATGATTGTGAACAAGAAAGAAAGCGAACATACTTTGATATTTGAGAGGCTTGAGTATCTCATTCTTCAGTTGGTCAGAATACTGTTTAGATGGAAGTGCTCTGTTAATCCAAGAAAAGACCCACTGCTTTTGAATGTCAGTCATCTATTCTGCAGCATCATATATCTCTCTCTGTGCTACTATATATCAGAAACAAAACACCAGTACCGATACATATCTAATAGTTTCTCTGCCTGATATTTGGTTAATTTTAGTGTACAAAACCCTCTGTTGGGAAAATGGTCACGTAAACCTCTGGGGTTTATGAGTGGTATGAGAGGTAGAGAGAGAACACGTTTAGGTTAGCACCTAAAGCCCTAAAGTGGTGTTACATATTGGCTCTGAGATGAAAAAGCAAGATCAGAGGACGAGTCACCGGTGCACCAGTTGTTCCAGGGCCATAACATGTAATAACACGACACTAAACAGACGCGTGGACCAGAGAAAGAAAAGTGGGTCAAAAAGATAAGAGTGAAAAAGAGAGAAGTAATCGAGGGACTATTACTCATTAGAGGAAGGACGGAAAGACAGATTGAAGAAAGACAACGATTCGTCTCTTACACCCGACGGTCTGCAAACCTCTTTTCAACGACCTGCTTTAATCTTTTTTATGTCTTTGGGTTGTGGTAAGTTAATATAAATGTGACAGTATTATTGCCAAAAATCTCCCCAGGGTCCCCGATATCCATCCTTCGCTATATTCCATCTATGTTTAACTGCTCCAGTTATTTTGCCACTGGTCAGTTCTTTTTTATATGATTTATTACTGCAGTACCGTTAACTTGTACAGACATAAGATCTATATTATTTATTACTTTGTCATTTTGTGTGAGAGCGTGTTATTTATAAAAGAGAGTATGCAGCGGTGTTCAAATGTCGTTTTTTTTTTTAAAACATGTAATGTTTCGTATGAGCTGACTCTCCCACTGTGACAAAATGCATTGAGAGAAAAGGAAGTGTGAGAGAAAAGAGGGAAGTCATTGAAGTGTAATGATGGAGGAAAGGAGGGAGGGAGAGAGGAACAGGGGACTGTCAGTTTGTGTGCTTATTCTGGGGTATGTGCTATCCCGTCGGCATGGGGGGGAATTTGAAACAGCTGCTCCTCGGTTACCAACATAAAAATAAGAAATATTCCTAACAAGATGTTGTTTGAGTCCTATTTTCTGTGAGTGACATTCCCTGGTGAAAACAACCGTTTTAGCAGACTAGTTTTGACAGTTTGTTTCCGGAGGGTCTCCTCTCTTTCAGGTCTCTTTTCACATTCAGAGATCTCTACCAGACCATTAAAACAAAACTCCTACAGATCTAGGGCAGCAATGAAAAGGAATACCAAAAAAAGATTTTACTAAAGTTTTCACAAATACCTGAAACTGTCAGAAACTTAAAAAAAAAATCATCTTCATAAAAACATAAAAGCAACAAAATAACCATCAAATTATTTGATCATCGCCCTCAGTGTCCTCGCTACTCGAGCACGGTCGTACCTCTTCCCCCATCTTCTTCAGCTTAGCCTGGTAGTATTTCTTTTTTAGTCTGTAGGCTTTCTCTTTCTGCCTCACCGCCTTCCTCTTGTCTTCTAAAACCTTCTGTTCCATCTGTAGGACTCTCATCCTCTGCTCATGTTCCAACTCCGACAGTTCCAGCATGCGCGGCCCGTACCGTGGGTCCTCAGACCCCCGCCCTGCTGCCGCTGCCAGAGAGGTGAGGGGTTGCGGGGCGGCCCGGGGGACGTAGGGCAGGTCAAAGTTCACGGGGCAAGAGGTGAACAGGCTGGAGGATGAGGCAGATGGGATGGGCGGAGGGAGGAAGGACGGGGATGTCCCAGACCAGGAGGTTTCACTGTGGGTGAGAGTGGAGGCGTTGGGCTGGCTGGTGGAGAAGGGGATCCGGAGGGGTCCGTCACTTCCTGCTAGTGCTGTGAAGGAGGCGATGCCGATGCTCATGGCTACCTGGTCTTTACTCTCGCTCTCCTGGGGAACACAGACTGGGTTAGATTTCAACTGCACGGTGTCCTCTTATACGAGAAGCTCTTTCAGTGGTATTGGCATGTTCATATGTAAAGATCATTGTACACTAGAGGATTGTCTATGGAGATGTGCTCTAGCTGTGACACGTTACCTCATTGTGACTGTTATCAGCATCGTCCTGGTCACTCCCACTGGTCGCTGCAGTACACGTCACTAGGTCACACAGGCAGACAGCGAGACAGAGATTGGAACTGTCTCCCCGAGCACCGTATATACACGTGTGTGAGCAAATTGGTTGACAACACATCAGCCTATCATCTAAGGAATGCACGTTTGATAAATGCGTGAACTCAATATCGACGAGCTCATCTTAGCGGCAGCCCTGAGAGTAGTGTGGTATTACCTGCTGTGGGGGAGCCAGGCCTGAGGCCGGTGTAGCCCACCTCTCCGTCCATGTCGTCCTGGTTGGAGATGAGGTTGGGTACCATGGCCGTAATCTCCCGCTGAACCTCGGTCAGGGCCGTGACAGGCATGCCGGCGACCACCTGCTCCTGGCGCCGGTGCAGCGCCTGGCGGCTCTCCACCTTCAGCCTCTTCCACAGGGTCTTCATGGTGCCCACCGAGCTCGGTGGCCGGTCGGGGAAGGCAGCGTTGAAGGCTTCCACCACCTCGGCCCACACGGCGTTGCGGTGCACAGTAGTGTTGGTGTCCTTCCTGAAGTCCTGGACTGTGTGCACCACGCCCTGGATCCTCTGCAGGAAGTAGAGCTTCTGCTGCATGGTGAAATTGGGCGTGCGGTACGACATGGTTGTTGGTCGCCAAGGCAACGGAGTGGAGGTGAGGGTTCTAGTCCTGCTCGGGTTCGTGTGCGAGAGGGATTACGGGGCCGCAGTAGGCCAAATTGGGGCATTCTCTTCCAACCAACATACTGTAGGAGGTTGATTTAGGTTTTAAGTCTTTGTAAAATTGTTCTTTCCATGAGCATCGAGTTGATTTTGAAACTAGGGTGTTTTCAGTGAGCGTTGGTTGTGAGGTTTAGTCCAACTTGATGTCCTGTCAGAGATCATGTGGAAGAACTGCTTGGTGCATGCATTTACTTGGTGGGTGTGTCATTGTCATGAATGGTACTGTAATCCACAGTAGGGCATCATCTTTACTGGGATAACCAGCTGTTATGCAGTGTTTAACTACAGAAAAACGTGGGTGTCCACTGTCAAGTCAAATTACACGATGAACCGTGCTTTATGGAGCTGTGGTCCACTCTGTGATGATTATTAATCTCTGGGTCGGGGTAGAAGAAAACAAAAGAATGACATTCAGATTGATATGAACACTTTACAGCAAGGTTGAGATTTTTAAGAACACGTGCCATCATTCCCAAGGGATACCGAATGTTCATCCTCTCCTTTTAATACAAGGGAATAATTTAGACCTGGGACATCAGGTGAGTGAAACTAACTACCAGGTACAAACAAAAACATAGCGTTTCGGGACGGAATTGAATAGCCTTTATATCGAATGCCTTGCTTGCTACCTAGCAGGTTAGCAAGATGACAGTAATAATGCTAGCCAAGCTAATACACCTAAAATTCCCCATATACATGCGCTTATTTGGATGTACATTTTATTTGTAAATTAAAACAAATAAACATATGCTTTGTTGTTATTACTCACATGCAACCAGACAGCCAATAAGAGCGGCGAATTATCGTGGACAAACACTTTGTTGTCCTGCCACCACCACCCCCTCATGTTTGGCGGCCGGATGCGAAATTTAAACAACAAACCTGCGTATTTTACGCAAATAGCACTTTCGACCCTTTTTTTTAACCAATGGCTGTCCGCTTTATTGCAAAGTGCGATGCATTATGTCAGTGTGGCCACGTTTGATTGGATGCGTGCGGAAGAAACGCATGGGTAGCTAGCTAGTTCTCAGAGAGAAGAACAGAACAAATTCACGAAAGGACAATGAATACTTTTTTGTTGTTGTCAAGAAATGAAAATATTTTCCTGGCATCTAGATAGATATGTAAGTAACTAGCCATGTTATTTCCAAGACAGTAGCCTAGACATGACTAGCTAATTACCCTAAGTCAAATATTGTTATAACTAGCTAACGTTAGCTAGCTAGCTAACCCCCTTTCATCTGCGTGACTACCTAAGTAGTTGGCTACCTAGTGTAATAAAAAGTTATTAGCATGTTTTCGGCTATATTGTATTTCCCTCCCTTGGTGTTGACAGGAAATCAGAGGTTATTGTAATAAATTGTGAATATCACTGTGCTGCACTGATTGGCAATGGCAACCTCCTTTTTTTCGGGTTTTCATTCATAAGAGAAACATTGAAATAATAAGAGAACGAATACCAGCTAAAGCCCCAAATTATCAAGCGCACACACATAGCTAGCTGACAGGTTGACGTCATCTCACTATGCAAAATGATTTTTTGGGGAGGGATGAGAAGATTACTAGCTAAAGTTAATGTTTCTGTATGTGTGCAGGTTATCGGGTGCTGTTGATGAGAGGCTTTCCGCAGGGAGTGTGTCAATGCCAGCGACGATGGCAATTGAGACGGCAGCCCTGGTAGTCCCTGTCACCGCTCTGGAGTTCCTAAGGGAGGAGTGCCTGCTGACAGGTAGGGGATCCCTGGCTAGTTACGTAGTTATAACTGATATGCCATGGCTCATACAGCGTCACAGCTTGGCTAATGGAAAGCGCCTGCGCCCATTTTTCAACTAACCTGTTATTGGCGATACTTTCTTTATTCTCGATTTGGAAGGAAAGTACATCTTATATCAAGTGATTTTGATTGTGGAAATCTGTTCCAAAGTATTTCCACACATAATAAAGAGATTAATCTGATCATATACATATGTAAGCAAGGTTTGAAATGATTAGGTTTTAGTCAAATATTATATCTGTTTGGGCTTCTTGTGGTCAATTTGCTGTGTACAAATTATTTGTAATTATGTTTCTGGCACCCTGACCATGCCCTCAAGAAAAAATAGGCTTGTGGCCGAATGTAGTTGATGATCTCTGCTTTATGCTAGCAACTTATCAATGTCTTTCTCCTAGCTGGAACAGCTAGCAATGGTCGAACTAGCCCGTGATTTATTAGCCAATCCCTGGCTAGACAATACAAGACCGTCCTTACTGCCTTGTCAAAGCTGCAAGGCATATTCACAGTAATGTTCAACCTGTCCTTGTCCCAGTCTGTAATCCCAACATGTTTTAAGATGACCACCATCATTCCTGTCCCCAAGAACTGAGGCTTCATGCCATAATGACTACCGCCCTGTAGCACTCACATCTGTAATCATGAAGTGCTTTGAGAGGCTGGTTATGGCACACATTAACTCCAACATCCCAGACACTCTAGACCCACCCCAATGTCCATACCATAGATGATGCTATCTCAATTGCTCTCCACAGTGCCTTCATCCACCTAGATAAGAGGAATACCTATGTGAGAATGCTGTTCATTGACTACAGCTCAGCATTCAACGCCCTTTGTCCCCTCCAAGCCTGTCACCAAGCTTAGGACTCTGGGTCTGAACACCTCCCTCTGCAACTGGATCCTGGAATTCCTGACGGGCCGACCCCAGGTGGTGAGGATAGGCAACTTCACCTCCGCCACGCTGACCCTCCACACAGGGGCCACACAAGGGTGTGTGCTTAGTCCCCTCCAGTACTCCCTGTTCACCCACAACTGTATGGCCACGCACTTCTCCATCACCATCATCATCATCATGTTTAGTGATAACGGTAAGCCTGATCACCGTCGAGGATGAGTCAGCCTACAGGGATGAGGTCAGTGACCTGGCAGTGTGTTGCCAGAGCAACAACCTCTCCCTCAACGTCATTAAGACCAAGGAGCTGATCGTGGACTACAGGAAAGGTGGAGGGGGTGAGCACGCCCCCATTCACAACGATGGGGCTGCAGTGGAGCAGGTCAAGAGCTTCAAGTTTCTCGTTGTCAAAATCACTAAAGACTTAAAATGGTCCAAACACACTCACACAGTCGTGACGATGCTCAGGAGGTTGTTAGAATGGCGCCGGAGAAGAAGGCAGACGTTTTACGTGCCTCCAACCGATTGTGTTTTTTGTTAGTTTATTTGCGTTGTTTGTAACTTTTTTAAACTTACCGTCTCTTAGGACCGAAAATAACTTCTGGACATCAGGACTGCGATTACTCACCACGGACTGGCAGAATCCTTTTTTTCTTGTAACGAGTCTGATGAGCCCGACGCGAACAATATAATGCTTTATCTGGAACAGGCCTAGATCCCAGTGATCTGATCAGATGAAGCAGATGCTAAGCTACAGGACTGTTTTGCTAGCACAGACTGTAATATGTTCTGGGATTCCTCTGATGGCATTGAGGAGTACACCACATCAGTCATTGGCATCATCAATAAGTGCATCGATGACGGCGTCCCCACAGTGACCGTACGTACCTACCCCAACCAGAAGCCATGGATTACAGGCAACATCCGCACTGAGTTAAAGGATAGAGCTACCACTTTCAAGGAGCGGGACTCTAACCCGGAAGCTTAAAATAAATCCTGCTATGCTCTCCGACGAACCATCAAACAGGAAAAACATCAATTCAGGACTAAGATTGAATTGTACTACACCGGCTTTGACGCTCGTCGGATGTGTCGGGGCTTGCAAACCATTACAGACTACAAAGGGAAGCACAGCCAGAGCTGCCCAGTGACATGAGCCTACCAGACGAGCTAAACTACTTCTATGCTCCCTTTGAGGCAAATAACACTGAAACATGCATGAGAGCACCAACTGTTCTGTAAGACTGTGTTCACCCACTCCGAAGCCGATGTGAGTAAGACCTTTAGACAGGTCAACATTCACATGGCCACAGGGCCAGACAGATTACCAGGACGTGTACTGCGAGCATGCGCTGACCAACTGGCAAGTGTCTTCACGGACATTTTCAACGTCTCCCTGTCCGAGTCTGTAATAGCAACATGTTTTAAGCAGACCACCATAGTGCATGTGCACAAGAACACTAAGGTAACCTGCCTAAATGACTACCAACCCGTAGCACTCACGTCTGTAGCCATGATGTGCTTTGAAAGACTGATCGTGGCTCACATCACCACCATTATCCCTGAAACCCTAGACCCACTCCAATTTGCATACGACCTCGACAGATCCACAGATGATGCAATCTCTATTGCACTCCACACTGCCCTTTCCCACCTGGACAAAAGGAACCTCACCTATGTGAGGAACCTCACCTATTCTCACCTATGTGAGAATGTTATTCATTGACTACAGCTCAGCGTTCAACACCATAGTGGCCTCAAAGCTCATCAATAATCTAAGGAGCCTGGGATTAAACACCTCCCTCTGCAACTGGATTCTGTGCGTCCTGACGGCCGCCCCAGGTGGTAAGGGTAGGTAACAACACATCCACCACGCTGATCCTCAACACGGGCCCCTCAGGGGTGCGTGCTCAGCCCCCTCCTGTACTCCCTGTTCACTCATGACTGCAAGACCAGGCACAACTCCAACACCATCATTAAGTTTGCCGATGACACAACAGTTGTAGACCTGATCACTGACAACAACGAGACAGCCTATAGGGAGGAGGTCAGAGACCTGGCCGTGTGGTGCAAGGACAACAACCTCTCCCTCAACATGATCAAGACAAAGGAGAGGATTGTGGACTACAGGAAAAAGAGGACTGAGCACACCCCCATTCTCATCGATGGGGATGCAGTGGAGCAGGTTGAGAGCTTCAAGTTCCTTGGTGTTCACATCACCGATAAAGAACATGGTCCAAGCACACCAAGACAGTCGTGAAGAGGGCACGACAAAACCTATTCCCCCTCAGGAGACTGAAAATATTTGGTATGGGTCCTCAGATTCTCAAATGGTTCTACAGCTGCACCATTGAGAGCATCTTGACTGGCTACGTCATTGCCTGGCATAGCATTAGCACCGCCCTCGATCGCAGGTTGGTGTGGACAGCCCAGTACATCACTTGGACCGAGCTCCCTACCATCCAGGATATCTGTGTCAAGCGGTGTGGTAGAAATGCCCGGAAAATCATTATAGACTCCAACCACCCAAGCCATAGACTATTCTCTTTGCTTCTGCACGGCAAGCCGTACCGGTGCATCAAGTCTGGCACCAACAGACTCTTGAACGGCTTCTATCCACAAGCAATAAAAATCTAACACAAATAGCTACAGACTATATGAGTTAAGCTTACATCTTTGTTGACCTTTTATTTATATTTGTGTACTGTCTCTATGCACACTCAGAGGGCCCTACACACTCACTCACTCACACACACACACACACACACTCCATCTGCTCAATCGCACATAATATGCACATACATTTATACTGACTCTACACACCCACACATCCACTCACATACAAGCTGCTGCTATTCTGTTTATCTTCTATCCTGTTGCCTAGTCCCCTTACCCCTATACATATCTACCTCCATCACTCCAGTATCCCTGCACATTGTAAATATGGTATTGAACTGACCTTGTATATAGTATGGTATTGAACTGACCCTGTATATAGTATGGTATTGAACTGACCCTGTATATAGTATGGTATTGAATTGACCCTGTATATAGAATGGTATTGAACTGACCCTGTATATAGTATGGTATTGAACTGACCCTGTATATAGTATGGTATTGAACTGACCCTGTATATAGTATGGTATTGAACTGACCCTGTATATAGTATGGTATTGAACTGACCCTGTATATAGTATGGTATTGAACTGACCCTGTATATAGTATGGAATTGAACTGACCCTGTATATAGTATGTTACTTACTTATTGTGTTCTTCATATTTCTTCTTATTTCTCATGTTTTTTCTAGTATTACATTGCTAATGATTATTGCATTGTTGGGTTTTGAGTTTGCAAGAAAGGTATTTCACTGTGCTAGTGATTGTGACATTAAAAACCCTTGCATGATCAATCTGATCTGGGCCATGTTCCAAATACTTATAAATTGTATCCTTCCTCTCTTCCTTTGTCCCTTCCTATGCGCTGTCATTAAGTGTGATTAGATATTTGACATGTGCATGCGTCCATACAGGTGCGGGTCCGATCCTGACAGTGTACCGCCTCCAATCTCAGTCCAAAGCCTCCACCTCACTGAGCGTGCTCCTCAACTACCGCATCCATGGGATTCGTCCCAAACCACAGACAGGAGACAGACGGACCAGTGACCCAGACGATGAAATGGTAGTGTTTGGAGGGAAGGCTGTGCGCTTGCTGAGGCTGAGTGCTGGAGGGCAGAGGCTAGAGACGCTGGGCCCCCTCATGGAGCTGCCCGACTGGGCCCTGGATGTCCGCTGGGTCTCTGGAGAGAAAGGTCCACTCCTCGGCGTGGCTCTGGCCCACAACGCTGCTCTGTTGCTGGATCCTGTTGAGGGCTGCGTCCTGGCCCTCTGCTCTTGCCAGGAGGGGTGTTTGCTGTACTCCGCCCTGCTCCTGGGTGGGAACTGGGAGGACTCTGTCCTGGTTGGGGGGACCGTGTTCAACCAGCTGGTGCTCTGGAGGCCAGGAGGGGCACAGCCGGGCGGGAAGGCCCCAGTGGAGAGGCGTCTGCCAGGTCACAGTGGCGTCATCTTTAGCCTCTGTTACCGCCGGGAGACTGGCTGGCTGGCCTCCGCCTCGGACGACCGCAGTGTGAGGGTCTGGGGGGTGGGGGACCTGGGGGGTGCTGGAGGGGGGTGTGGAGACCCCAGCCCGACATGTCTGCGGGTGTTGTATGGACACCAAGCCAGGGTGTTTTCCGTCAAGCTGTCCCCTGGACGGGTGTACAGCGCTGGGGAGGACGGGGCCTGTCTGCTGTGGGACTGGGGAGGTGGGGGGAGGGTGGCTCGGACACTGAAAGGCCACCGGTCCGGGGGGGTGAGGGCGCTGGCAGTCAGTGAGGGAGGGGACGGCCAGGGCAGGTGGGTGGCCACCGGAGGGGCAGATGGAGGGATCCGCCTGTGGCGGGTGGGGGGGGAGGAGAAGGGAGATGCCGAGGGAGGGCAGGGGGACGCGGAGATCCTGGTGGACCTAGGCTTCCAGGGCCGAGGCGTCCCCAAGGTGGTGGGTGTGGTGGGGGATGGGCACTGGATCCAGGGCAGGGTGGTGGTGAACACAGACCATGGGGAGGTCTACCTCTATGAGGGGGGGCGGTGGGGTCTCCTATGGGAGGGGGGTCCTGAGTTTCAGTCCTACTGTGTGATGGAGGTGCTACGGGTGAGGGGTTGGGGGGCTGCTGCATCCAGGGAGGGGCTGTGTGCTTTAGGCAGCCTCAGTGGAGGGGTGCAGGTCTTCCCCTTGTCGCAGCCTGGCGCGGGGGTGTTGCTGAGGGCAGGGCCAGGGAAGGTTCACAGTGTGCTGTGGGTGAAGGGCCAGGCAGAGGGGCAGGGGCGAGGGGGGTACCTGCTGGCATCCGGAGCAGAGGGCCTGGTCCATCGTTGGCAGGTGGAGGTAGAGATGAGAGACACTGGACTGGCTCTCAGGGTGGAACCACTCCGTCCTCTCCTTCTGCCTCCCTGTGCCAAACGCTGGCTCACTGCTGTAGTTTACTTCAACCGCCCACAGGGGGCACTGTGGGTATGTGGAGACAGGAGAGGATCACTGCTGCTGTTTGAAGAGAGTGAACACCACCAAGAGAAGAAGAGGGGAGCTGGAGAAGAGCATGAGGATGAAAAGAGGGGAAGAGAGGCACATAATGGGCTGGTTGAAAGCCATGATGAAAAGGGGGACGTGGTAGTCAGAGAGGAGGATGAGGAGAGAGAGGCCAGCAGGGCAGGGCTGACCCTCCAGCCTGTGAGCTCTCTGTTCGGGGTGCATGGAAAGCAGGGGGTGACGTGGGTGTCAGAGCACCAGGGGCTGCTGTACAGTGCGGGGAGAGATGGCTGTGTGAGAGTCCTCCGGGTTGGACCGGAGGGACTGGAGGTTCTGAGGGTCCAGCGGGCTTGCAGGGGGATGGAGTGGCTGGAGAGAGTTCTGCTTCTGGAACCCCAAGACTCTGATGAGAAGCAGAGGGCCCAGGAACCAGAAGGAAGTGGGAAAGAGGCCCGCTTTGTGATCGTGGGCTTCCACTCGGTGCACTTTGTGGTGTGGGACCCCGTGAGGCAGGAGAGGCTGCTCTCAGTGCCCTGTGGAGGAGGCCATCGGTCCTGGAGCTACTGCCCCCACCAGGACGGCCTCTCTATGGGCCAGGGGGCCCTGGTGTTCATCAAGCAGGGGGTGGTCCTGGCCTCTGAACCCTCTGGGGAAGCACCCAGCCGGGCAGGGAGCCTGGACCTGAGACAGGGGCTGCATGGCAGGGGAGTGGGCTGTGTGTGTCGCTTGGGGGTAGTGGGGGAGGCTGGAGAGGGCCGCTGGGAGGTGCTGGTGACCGGAGGAGAGGACACCAGCTTGACCGTCCTGGCGGTTCGACCGCAGACGGGCGCGGTCAGAGTGTTGTCGGTCATCACCGACCACATCTCGAATGTTCGGACTCTGACAGCAGTCAAACGTTTGGATGGAAGGACTGACAGAGGGACAGATGAACAGACAGAGTCCCTCTCTGCCCTGCTGGTATCTGCAGGTGGACGCGCACAGATGCAGTGCTACCGGCTGCTGATTGGTGGAAATGGACAGTTAGGCTTGCCCTCCTGTCAGGTGATACAGGTGGCCAGCCACCGATTGGACGATCAGTGGGAGAGAATGCGGAACCGACACAAGACTGTGAAAATGGACGCAGAAACCAGGTGTTTGAACTTGTACTTTATATAAATGCTCGCTTTTCATTCAATTAAATCATACAAAGACATTCCCTTGCCTTCTACCAGAACACACCAACACACAGATCCTGTCTTGCAGCTGCCCATTCTCTCACAAGCACAATCTGATGTTTTACTCTGCTGTTTGTGTTTTCAGGTACATGTCCATTGCCGTGGTGGATGATGGGACAGAGTCGGTCCTCCTGGCGTTGGCCTGCAGTGATGGAGCTGTGAGGTACACTATCATTATTCTACCAATCAAATTCATGAGGTACACTATCATTATTCTACCAGTCAAATTCATGAGGTACACAAAAGATTAGGACCTAGTGTTTTTATTTGACCCCTTTCCTAAAGTATGTCTGTCTTTCTCTCTCTCTTTCTCGGTCCTCTCTCTCTTTCTTTCTCTGTCCTCTCTCTCTTTCTTTCTCGGTCCTCTCTCTCTTTCTTTCTTTCTTTCTCGGTCCTCTCTTTCTTTCTCGGTCCTCTCTCTCTCTCTCTTTCTTTCTCGGTCCTCTCTCTCTTTCTTTCTCGGTCCTTTCTCTCTCTCTCTCTCTCTCTCTCTCTCTCTTGCTCTCTCTCTCGCTCTCTCTCTTGCTCTCTCTCTCTCTTGCTCTTTCTCTCTCTCTCACTCTCTCTCTTGCTCTTTCTCTCTCACTCTCTCTTTCTTTCTCTCTCTCTTGCTCTTTCTCTCTCTCTCTCTCGTTCTTCTCTCTCTCACTCCCTCTCTCTTTCTTTCTAGTTCCTCTCTGTCTGTCTCTCTCTCTCTCTCTCTCTCTCTTGCTCTCTCTCTCTCGCTCTCCCTCTCTCTCTCTCAGGCTCTTCGCAGTCAGTGAGTTGAGGGGAAAGTTTGAGCTCCTGTGGGAGAGCTTCCACCATGAGAGATGTGTACTCAGCATCGCCCCCTGCAGCCTGGAGGATGGACACGGCAATCGGTGAGGCACTGGGGGGGCTGACGGCTCCATGACAGGTTGCAAAGGCAACGCAACACAAGATGCTATTCATGTTCTGAATAACCCACATTTTCCCTCATCGTCATTTTGACCTCCTCATAATAACATCAGCCGAACGTTCTCTCACCTCTCTGTCTCCCTCAGACGTGTGTTCCTCTTCAGCGCAGCCACAGATGGAAGGATAGCAGTGTGGGATATGAGCACCGTAGCCAACTCAGACAAGCCCCCTACTGCGGCCCTAGCCCCAACCAGCCCCTGTCTAACAGTCCCCGCCCACCAGAGTGGAGTCAACACCCTGGCCGTATGGGAGGAGGGCCTTGGGGCGGGACATACAGACGGAGCCCGGATAGCATTGGCCAGCGGAGGAGATGACGGACAGCTGTCAGTAGCACTCATCAGGGTGCAGTACCAGGGGGAGGCGGTAGGGGGTAGCAGAGTGTGTCTACAGGTCCAGTCTCAGTGGTCAGTGGCGTTAGCCCACGCTGCCCCTCTGACCGCCCTGAGGATGCTGAGCCCAGGCCTGTTAGTGTCCACATCCCCTGACCAGAGGGTGTGTCTGTGGAGGCTGGCCACTACCGGACTCAGCCAACAGGGAGCGCTCATCTCCCATGTGGCAGACGCAGCAGGGCTGGAGGTTTGGATTGAGGCTGGGGTTGGGTCTGTGTCTGGATGTGGGGACAGGGGCTGGGTGGTTGTCTGTGGACAGGGGTTACAGCTGCTGAAGGTGACCGACATGGAGGATGGAGGGAACAGGGAGGACAAAACTGGAAGAAAGAGCTGTGTGGGAGGGAGGGAGGAGTGTGTGAAAGTGTCTTTACACCAGCGTTGTCTGGATGACAAGACAACATGACCTGTTGTGAAGTGGACCCGTGAACAAGATTAGTTTATTTGAATATCTGAAATGGTTTACGGTCTAAATGACCCAAAGAACCCAAACGCCTTCATTCATGTACATTTGGATTTTGAAATAAACTTAATTTAAATCAAGATATTTTTTTCAAATGATTTATAGATGTATGGCTGCTTGTGGCGTACTGCTTCTGCTTGTGTGGCAGTCAGGGCTAGGGAAGTGGGAGTAATCAACTGACTTGAGTGTGTGTGTGTGGGGGGGGGGGTAGTAATGTACTCCACCTCTGTAATGTGAAATGGAGGTCTGGATGGGGGTCAGTACACAAGTTTAGGTGGGGCAGGACTGCAGTAGATGAACATGAATATTTTATTCACGTCTCCGATTGCCTTTCATCCAGCATCCGTCAGTGTGCCAACTTCACTGATGAGAATCAGAGAGAGAGAGAGAGAGAAGTACTATTTGAAGAGCTAGATGGAGCAGGGAGGTGATGCCTTCTGACCGATGACATGTACAAACCAATGTATATGGGAATTACTCTGCAAAACAGCTGGATTGGAGTTGTTTCAGAAAAGACCTGTAATTCAACTGTAGTATGCTGAAATCACCCGGAGAAATATCAGTGTGAAGCGTGAGAGAGGACTTGTGGGAGGGATCTATTGATGCGTGGGAGGGATCTATTGATGCGTGGGAGGGAGTCGGTGCTGAAGGGTGAAGTAACTTCGCTGTGAGCTCAGTTGAACGGAAGGCGTTGTCTGCCGAAAGATTAAAGACGAGAAAGGAAGAGTTTGTGTGTGTGTGTGTAGCGGTGTGAGGGATGCCTCGGCGTAGCCGGGCCCGTGACAACGGGGCTGAGGTGAGCCAGCGAACCTCCCGAGGGAGGAGAAAAGACCCCCAAGTTGAGGAGCCTTCCACACCCACCAGAGAGGTACAGTACTACAAACTGGTGACACTGTTGACCAACTTGCTGTGTATTTATCATGGAGATAAACTGATCTCTCTGCTCTGTCATCACAGGCCACAGGATCTATGATGCCACAGGATCGGTTGCCTATGATTGGCTCCTCTGGGAGTAATCCAGCAGGTGCAGTGAACTAACTATAATTTCTATTTAGGCCTTTTCCCAATTAGATTGGCTCAACTTCTGCGTCCTCTCTGGCCTCCTTTTTGAAAAATGTCAAAGGTAATCGAGGAGAGGCGGCAAGGAGAGGAAAAGTGGACAGAAATGCGCTCGTATGAAATTAGACTCCTCCAATCGCGTGTCATCAGGGAAATGGCGTTTACAATGGCGTTTAAAATAATAGTATAAAGTGACAAAAACACATTTTACTAGTTGTGCAAGACATTTTATAGATAAAGGGACAAGTAGCATACATACAGTTTTTTATGTCTGCGGGCTTTTCTCCTCAGAGAATACAACAGCTGATTCTGAAGGCGTGTGGCAGATATTCACTCTTCTGTGAAGTAATCCGGTAGGATGCACTTGTGCCTCCTCGCCTTAAGGAGGCTATCGAAGAGGGGAGGACCATCTTCCCTTTGCCTACTAACGAATTGACACACTCCGCGACCATTTCGGGGTTTCGGGGTCACGGAGGAGACCCCCTAGGGAGCGTCTTCAAATAGATAACAAGAACAAGAAAACGCCCCCTTGTGTTGCTATTTTAAACTTCCAATCCAGTATCTATTTGAAGATGCTCATTAGGAGCAGCATGCAGTGAACAGACATACTGCCTTTCCAATAAAGAAAAGTGCTGGCATATAATATGGACACTGCAACATCAGTGTTAACGTTATCAGTCCGTGTCAATGCTAACTGGTCTAAGAGACCTGCTCCTGTCTCCTCTCCTGTCTCCTCTCCTGTCTCCTCCCCTGTCTCTTCTCCTGTCTCCTCTCCTGTCTCCTCTCCTGTCTCTTCTCCTGTCTCCTCTCCTGTCTCTTCTCCTGTCTCTTCTCCTGTCTCCACTCCTGTCTCCTCTCCTGTCTCCTCCCCTGTCTCTTCTCCTGTCTCCTCCCCTGTCTCTTCTCCTGTCTCCTCCCCTGTCTCTTTTCCTGTCTCCTCTCCTGTCTCCTCCCCTGTCTCTTCTCCTGTCTCCTCTCCTGTCTCCTCTCCTGTCTCTTCTCCTGTCTCTTCTCCTGTCTCCACTCCTGTCTCCTCCCCTGTCTCTTCTCCTGTCTCCTCTCCTGTCTCCTGCCCTGTCTCTTCTCCTGTCTCCTCTCCTGTCTCCTCTCCTGTCTCTTCTCCTGTCTCTTCTCCTGTCTCTTCTCCTGTCTCCTCTCCTGTCTCTTCTCCTGTCTCCTCTCCTGTCTCCTGCCCTGTCTCTTCTCCTGTCTCCTCTCCTGTCTCCTCTCCTGTCTCTTCTCCTGTCTCTTCTCCTGTCTCGTCTCCTGTCTCCTCTCCTGTCTCCTCTCCTGTCTCCACTCCTGTCTCCTCTCCTGTCTCCACTCCGTGTTTCCACTCCTGTCTCCTCTCCTGTCTCCACTCCTGTCTCCTCTCCTGTCTCCACTCCTGTCTTCACTCCTGTCTCCAACTCCTGTCTCCTCGTCTGTCTCCACTCCTGTCTCCACTCCTGTCTCCTCTCCTGTCTCCTCTCCTGTCTCCACTCCTGTCTCCTTTCCTGTCTCCACTCCTGTCTCCACTCCTGTCTCCTCGCCTGTCTCCACTCCGTGTTTCCACTCCTGTCTCCTCTCTCCACTCCGCTCCTCTCTGTTGGCTCTCAAGTGTTTGTTTTCCTCTGACTTTGTCCTCTGTCAACACACAGACACTTGATCATATCAACCGAGAGACACAGGGCAAGAACTAGAGCAAGGAAATCCACATGAAAAATGATTCCCTTTGTACGCTGAGTGTACAAAACATTAGGAACACCTTCCTAATACTGAGTGGCACCCTCTTTTGCCCTCAGAACAGCCTCAATTTATCAGGGGCATGGACTCTACAACGTGTTGAAAGTGTTTCACATGGATGCTGGCCCATGTTGGCTCCAATCCTTCCCACAGTTATGTCAAGTTGGCCAGATGGGAAACTGTTGAGCGTGACAAACCCAACAGCGTTGCAGTTCTTGACACAAACCGGTGCGCCTGGCACCTAATACCATACGCCATTCAAAGACACTTAAATCTTTTGTCTTGCCCATTCACCCTCTGAATGGCACACACACACAATCCATGTCTCAATTGTCTCGAGGCTTAAAAATCCTTCTTTAACCTGTCTCCCATCCCCTCCATCTACATTAATAAAAGTGGATTGAAGTGACATAAATAAGGGATCATTTCACTCGGTCAGCCTATGTCATGAAAAAAGCAGGTGTTCCTAATGTTTTGTACAGTCAGTGTGTCGCCTATGCTTGATTTAGTAAAACACTTTTATACACTTGAATACTTTGCTGGGACATTTACATACAATTCTAAAACTGTTTACTATACAAATTCAAAGACAACCTCGCCCTATGTCAACTGTATATCAGTGAGAAACGGAGGTACTTCAAAGCTGAAATCCATGAAGGGGGAAACAGCGCCACTGTTCGGCCCCCAGCGCCGTTGTTATTGTTTTTGTTTTGTTGATAAAATGAAAAGAGAGAGGAGCGTCCAGCGTCGTGGTTTTAAAAAAAAGTCACATGACATATTCTGCAGTTCTAATCACGCGTGCAATGATGTCCTTAGGGAAAGACAGTGTTCGTTGTTTGAGAACTCACTTGTCTGTTCAACATGGAAGAATCTCCCCTCGTCCACAGCCAAGCCGACTATGACAACCCACCAGCGCCCCTCTCAGGCCGCACGGAGGAAGCGCACCCAGACGGGCCAGACCTCCGCCAACCTTCCCCCGGACAGCATGACCCCGTGGGGCGGACTGTCCCTATCCGAATCCTCCTTCACCAGCATCCCTCCGCCGCCGCCCGCCCCTCTCCCCACACCCCTGCCCCCCCAACTCCCCCGTCACCTGTCGGGGGGTGTCGGTGTCCGGAGCCCTGTCCCCTCACCCCCAGTCACAGCGCCCACAGAGGGGAGCAGGGCCGTGAGGGTGAGGCGCAGGGTGCCCCCCCAGCACAGGCTCCCCCGTGCCCCCCGCTTGCCCCCACTCAGACCCGTCACCAACCTCAGCTTCTCTCGCAGCTTCACCTTCTCCTTCTTTGAGCTGCCGCTGCACCAGTCCCCCCACAGCCGCGCTGAACGCGTCCGAGACCTCATGCTGCTGCTGAGACAGATCCAGTACTGACTGACCGCACTACACCGTGACCCAGAGCAGCGACTCAGTACTGACCACAGCATGGCTATTAACTAGGGCAATACTTGACCACTCACCGGGACAATGGTCCAGCTCTGGTTGCATCACAATTCCATCAAGTCCAAGCACTTGCACCGGTGGTCAGGCACGGTCCTTCTGAAAATGCGGCACTACTGTCCAGTACTGACCGACTTGATGGCACACCAAGGACCACAACAGGACCATGGTTATGTGCAGATATTCTGAACCCTTTCTGATTAACTCAGTCCAGGGATACTGCTTTTAAAGCACATTTATTCTCAGCGTTTGTATGTTAGTGTGCCCAGTGATTGGAGTACTAAACATTTGTGTGTGTGTGTGTGTGACGTGTTAAGAATTTGTTTGTTCTTATTGGCTGTCTGGATCTGGGGGTGAGGCTTTGAGACAGTGTAGCACGGGTTAAATGAGGTCATTTATCAGATTAAAACGTATCAACAAAAAAATAACAGATTTTTAAAAAAAACATACCGAGTTAAAACTCCGAATAATTGGATGGTAGAGTTTTATGTAGCCTGATATGCTAATCAAAGTCTGTCTAAGTTCATGTTTGTTGCAGTAGTTATAATGTGGCAAATGGTCCCATTGCCAGTTGGTAATCATTCTCTCCCAAGACATGGTAATTTAAACATCTGTATTTCTCTCTCAAAATCATAAGATTTATAGCATTTCGTTTAGTCGTCTTTACACTTTATATGATATAAAGAAAGTTCATGTTTGATCTAATGTGTCAATGTTTATAATGTAAGGCTGGCAAGAATTCTCTCCTGAGACTTTTGGGTAAAGCATTTTTCAATGTCTCCATTTGTGTCAGAATTATTTGGGCGAATTTGTTTCTAGTCATTATGTCACTTTATATTCTACAATGTGATGTGGCAAATGGCTATAATGCACGGCTCGTTTGAGAGCCTAAGATGCTTTATCCCAAGACCTTTATGCATATCAGTACAGCAGAAGAATCAACCCACACCTACAAAATCATCAAAAGTGGTGCACACTCATACTCACACACCTCTAAGCTACTCCACAGACACGCCCCCCCCCCCCCCCCCCGTGCTGACTGACATGGTGTCACGTGTGGGTATCGGATGTCAGTGGACTTTGAGACGGGTGGGCCGAGGCGTTGATGTTCGTTTGGACCTTTTCATCAGGATGACAATCTGTGATAACCCTGTCGTCTCTGTGAGACCACGGGCAGGCACATCCCCGGTGGCATCAGGCTAAGGGGCCAGAGATTCACATCATTTCATTCCCATCACAACGTTGTTGTCTTTCGTTGTCTCAAGTTCCAGAGAAACCGCTGCAATGTTTTAAACAAATGTCAGGGGATCAGAATTTTAAAAGAGGATAGTTTTTGAGCTTGTTTAAAAAAATAATAATTAACTGCTCCCTGAGCATGTTGGTACAGTATGTATAACTATAATTAATATAATTATTATAATATGCCTACTGTACCAACTCTACTCTACTAATTTTTGTGATAAGACATGAAATGCTAGTGAAATCATGGGATGTTCTACTTATGTCCACCTTTTATCATGCCAATTGAAAGTCACACCATGACATAGTTGACTACTCGTTTCTGGTTGGGCTCGAAGGGAAGTCAGTTTGATCCATTTTTATCCAGTCCGTGAGACATGTTCCGTTCTCCATAACTTTTCGCTCCTTCTGTCATTCCAAAGCACACGGGAACAACAGACACTGAAATACAACCGGACTTTGTATACCAGCTCACTTTTCCCTTCTCCTACTGATAATGCTATCCGATGCGGAGCCGAGTTTAGTTTATTACAGCAAGAGGCATCTGACTTCACTTACACGCGTGACTCACAGTGCTTCTTGGACCATGTATCATGGAACGGGCCCAGATAGATCCAGTCCCCACTGTCGACAAGATCTTATGGAATTATTAAGGAATAATTCATGATCCAAATGTAATCAGGGGCATTTCCACTCCCAATCTGTGTTTGTTAACGGTTCCTAAAAGATTAGAGTATTACAGTTTTGTGTTTCCCTGATTTCATATGTGTGTGGAATGTTTTCCTCAGGTCTCCACACTGTTGTAGGCGGTGAGGGATTGGTTCAGTGTAGTACAGGCTGATGTCTTGTAATCCAACAACCATTATAAACTGGGTGGTTCGAGCCCTGAATGCTGATTGGCTGAAAGCTGTGGTATATCAGACCGTATGCAATGGGTATGACATTTACATTTTCTTTTTACGGCTTTAATTATGTTGGTAAGCATTTTATAATACCAATAAGGCCCCTCAGGGGTTTGTGATATGTGGCCAATATACCATGGCTAAGGGCTGTGTCCTAGCACTCCGCGTTGTGTCGTGCCTAAGACCAGCCCGAGCTGTGGTATATTGGCCATATACACCACACCCCTTCGGGCCTTATTGCTTAACTATACTAGTGGTTGTAGGATTTCGACAATACATTAGTTTGTTAGATAGCTTAAGTCCTGTGAATGTGACAGTGTGCTGTTTAATCAACTGCAGATGGGCCAGGATATCAAGGAGTTTGCTTGGGTTCTCCCTCTTGGGAAAGGCCCTACTTTTAAGCCAGGGCTCTTTTGGTTCCGTCCCAAATGGCATCCTATTCCCTGTGTAGTGCACTACTTCGGATGCCATTCTGTCTGAATGCGAGCCACGATAAAGGAAGTTTTCAGCAGCGTTGAATCGCTGAGGGGAAGGGAGCGGATTGCCCGCTGCTCTGAGCAGAGTTCAAGGCTTCACTCCACCCTCCCCGGCACACGTGGTGTACGGTAAACACACTCACATGACATCAGCCTGCTCATTCTCTCTGGACATAGTTGTGTACAGGTTTTGTCTTCACCTAGTATTTAGTCTCCCACACACACACGGTCGGGTTATTTTTCTATTTAATTGCTATGCTATTCTTTTGCACTTTCACTCTAATTATATCTAAACTGGCTCACTGAACTATTCAGACACAAAATAGAGAGAAATTGGCAAATGGAAAATTGGCAGCAGTCAGACCGTCCTTATATAGCAGTGCTGGAGAGTGTTCCTGCACTGAGCCTTTGACTTCGAGATGGACAGTATTATTCTTAATCCGGTCCGGCCTGATCACACAGCCATGCTGGACGAAGCACAGTTGGATATACTGGGTCAGCGGTTGGGAAAGAAGTCCCGGTCGGTTTGGGAGAGGGTGAAGGCAGAATGCTGGTGAGTGACAGTGGAGCCTTGCTGCTCCAGCGCGGCATTCATGCTCTATATTTCCATTGTGGTGTGAATGTTAACCCCACCCCCCAGTAGTCTGGGGCATCGTGAAGGGACATACTGTATATTATTATGAGGGACAATATCACATTGTTGGTGTTTCTTTAAAATATTACATTTCCTTTTTATATTTTAACAATTGTTTTATTTGGCCTACATATTTATACCTGTCAAATTCAACAGAGAATTTAGGATTGAACTCCAGCTCTGGTTGTGTCTCCTCTCCCAGGTGTTCTGGTCCCAGGCTGAAGAGCTGTATGTTGTCATCTGTTCCTGTCCTCTCCTGGCTGCCCCGCTACTCCCTCAGAGACAACGCCATCGGAGACCTGATTTCGGGCGTCAGTGTGGGTATCATGCACCTACCCGGAGGTACCACTGACTACCTGCAGCTACAGATATGAATGAGATTGATACGCACCTGGTTATACCTACCGCTCATGTCTGCTTTAGGCCAGACGCTTCACTCTCTGTGTTTCTCTCCCCCCCCTAAGGCCTGTCTAATGCGTTGCTGGCCGGGGTGCCGCCTGTGTTTGGTCTCTACACCTCTTTCTATCCGTCGGTCATCTACTTCATCTTTGGGACGTCCAGACACCTCTCAGTGGGTGAGTGTTAACACGGACCTCTGCGTCACTCTCATCACCTGAAGGGGTGGGCATAATCCAATTCCTTCACGGGCTTTCTTCTCTTTTCAGTAAGTGCTGAATGAGTGAAATGTGGGTTTGAGTTCAGATAGCCTGAGCGAGGAACGAGTGCAAGGCTTTGAATATGACATCGGTGCGTTTCCATGCATGACGGGCACACAGGTACTTTCGCCATTCTCTCTATCATGATTGGCACTGTGACGGGCAACGTGGAGTTGCTTAGCAACGGTGTCGAGGAGCGGGAGGGCGATGGAGGGATGGCTCGAGTGTGTGTGGCAGTACAACTTACCTTCCTTTGTGGCCTTATACAGGTGAGAGCACGCACGCACACGCACACACACACACACACACACACACACACACACACACACACACACACACACACACACACACACATCTTAGGATGACAGGCTAGATCTGTTACTTGTCCCTCTCTACAGATAGTGTTGTTCTTGATGAGAGGAGGGGATGTGTGTCACTGGCTGTCTCAGCCCCTGGTGAGTGGCTATACAACAGCGGCAGCCCTTCATATCACCATCTACCAGCTGCCTCTACTCTTTGGCATCCCGACCCACAGACACAGCGGTTTCCTGGCTGTAGGCTGGGTGAGCTTTGTGTGTGTGTGTGTGTGTGTGTGTGTGTGTGTGTGTGTGTGTGTGTGTGTGTGTGTGTGTGTGTGTGTGTGTGTGTGTGTGTGTGTGTGTGTGTGTGTGTGTGTGTGTGTGTGTGTGTGTGTGTGTGTGTGTGTGTGTGTGTGTGTGTGTGTGCGTAGGAGACAGAGGGAGTGTGAGAAACCGGTTACAGTGTGTGTGTGTGTCCCTGTCTTCATCCCTGTTCCCTGGTGTGTGTCAGACGCTGGTTGATGTGCTGTCTAGAGTGACTAACGCAACGCCTGGGACGCTGGTTGTCTCCGCCATCTCCATGGTGATCCTGGTGGGAGGCAAGATGCTGAATAGACTCTTCAAGACCAAGCTACCCATGCCCATTCCATGGGAGCTAGTGCTGGTAGAGATACACACACACACACACACACACACACACACAGTCAGACATGAGTCAGAATTGCATAAAGGTCTTTCTGTTGAAGACTGTTCCAGTGTGATGACTTCATCTCCTCTGTCCTCTGTCTCCTCTGTCCTCTTCATTTTATCCAGATAACGCTGGCCACCTTCCTGTCAGTGCAGTTGGACTTGTCAGGACAACATGGTGTCCAGGTAGTAGGACACATACCCACTGGGTTAGTCCTACTGTCTCTCGTCGTATTGTTTGTGCCATGTCAAATGAATTTACTTGTGAGAGAATACAACAGCTGATTCTGAAGGCGTGTGGCAGATATTCACTCTTCTGTGAAGTAATCCGGTAGGATGCACTTGTGCCTCCTCGCCTTAAGGAGGCTATCGAAGAGGGGAGGACCATCTTCCCTTTGCCTACTAACGAATTGACACACTCCGCGACCATTTCGGGGTTTCGGGGTCACGGAGGAGACCCCCTAGGGAGCGTCTTCAAATAGATAACAAGAACAAGAAAACGCCCCCTTGTGTTGCTATTTTAAACTTCCAATCCAGTATCTATTTGAAGATGCTCATTAGGAGCAGCATGCAGTGAACAGACATACTGCCTTTCCAATAAAGAAAAGTGCTGGCATATAATATGGACACTGCAACATCAGTGTTAACGTTATCAGTCCGTGTCAATGCTAACTGGTCTAAGAGACCTGCTCCTGTCTCCTCTCCTGTCTCCTCTCCTGTCTCCTCCCCTGTCTCTTCTCCTGTCTCCTCTCCTGTCTCCTCTCCTGTCTCTTCTCCTGTCTCCTCTCCTGTCTCTTCTCCTGTCTCTTCTCCTGTCTCCACTCCTGTCTCCTCTCCTGTCTCCTCCCCTGTCTCTTCTCCTGTCTCCTCCCCTGTCTCTTCTCCTGTCTCCTCCCCTGTCTCTTTTCCTGTCTCCTCTCCTGTCTCCTCCCCTGTCTCTTCTCCTGTCTCCTCTCCTGTCTCCTCTCCTGTCTCTTCTCCTGTCTCTTCTCCTGTCTCCACTCCTGTCTCCTCCCCTGTCTCTTCTCCTGTCTCCTCTCCTGTCTCCTGCCCTGTCTCTTCTCCTGTCTCCTCTCCTGTCTCCTCTCCTGTCTCTTCTCCTGTCTCTTCTCCTGTCTCTTCTCCTGTCTCCTCTCCTGTCTCTTCTCCTGTCTCCTCTCCTGTCTCCTGCCCTGTCTCTTCTCCTGTCTCCTCTCCTGTCTCCTCTCCTGTCTCTTCTCCTGTCTCTTCTCCTGTCTCTTCTCCTGTCTCCTCTCCTGTCTCCTCTCCTGTCTCCACTCCTGTCTCCTCTCCTGTCTCCACTCCGTGTTTCCACTCCTGTCTCCTCTCCTGTCTCCACTCCTGTCTCCTCTCCTGTCTCCACTCCTGTCTCCACTCCTGTCTCCAACTCCTGTCTCCTCGTCTGTCTCCACTCCTGTCTCCACTCCTGTCTCCTCTCCTGTCTCCTCTCCTGTCTCCACTCCTGTCTCCTTTCCTGTCTCCACTCCTGTCTCCACTCCTGTCTCCTCGCCTGTCTCCACTCCGTGTTTCCACTCCTGTCTCCTCTCTCCACTCCGCTCCTCTCTGTTGGCTCTCAAGTGTTTGTTTTCCTCTGACTTTGTCCTCTGTCAACACACAGACACTTGATCATATCAACCGAGAGACACAGGGCAAGAACTAGAGCAAGGAAATCCACATGAAAAATGATTCCCTTTGTACGCTGAGTGTACAAAACATTAGGAACACCTTCCTAATACTGAGTGGCACCCTCTTTTGCCCTCAGAACAGCCTCAATTTATCAGGGGCATGGACTCTACAACGTGTTGAAAGTGTTTCACATGGATGCTGGCCCATGTTGGCTCCAATCCTTCCCACAGTTATGTCAAGTTGGCCAGATGGGAAACTGTTGAGCGTGACAAACCCAACAGCGTTGCAGTTCTTGACACAAACCGGTGCGCCTGGCACCTAATACCATACGCCATTCAAAGACACTTAAATCTTTTGTCTTGCCCATTCACCCTCTGAATGGCACACACACACAATCCATGTCTCAATTGTCTCGAGGCTTAAAAATCCTTCTTTAACCTGTCTCCCATCCCCTCCATCTACATTAATAAAAGTGGATTGAAGTGACATAAATAAGGGATCATTTCACTCGGTCAGCCTATGTCATGAAAAAAGCAGGTGTTCCTAATGTTTTGTACAGTCAGTGTGTCGCCTATGCTTGATTTAGTAAAACACTTTTATACACTTGAATACTTTGCTGGGACATTTACATACAATTCTAAAACTGTTTACTATACAAATTCAAAGACAACCTCGCCCTATGTCAACTGTATATCAGTGAGAAACGGAGGTACTTCAAAGCTGAAATCCATGAAGGGGGAAACAGCGCCACTGTTCGGCCCCCAGCGCCGTTGTTATTGTTTTTGTTTTGTTGATAAAATGAAAAGAGAGAGGAGCGTCCAGCGTCGTGGTTTTAAAAAAAAGTCACATGACATATTCTGCAGTTCTAATCACGCGTGCAATGATGTCCTTAGGGAAAGACAGTGTTCGTTGTTTGAGAACTCACTTGTCTGTTCAACATGGAAGAATCTCCCCTCGTCCACAGCCAAGCCGACTATGACAACCCACCAGCGCCCCTCTCAGGCCGCACGGAGGAAGCGCACCCAGACGGGCCAGACCTCCGCCAACCTTCCCCCGGACAGCATGACCCCGTGGGGCGGACTGTCCCTATCCGAATCCTCCTTCACCAGCATCCCTCCGCCGCCGCCCGCCCCTCTCCCCACACCCCTGCCCCCCCAACTCCCCCGTCACCTGTCGGGGGGTGTCGGTGTCCGGAGCCCTGTCCCCTCACCCCCAGTCACAGCGCCCACAGAGGGGAGCAGGGCCGTGAGGGTGAGGCGCAGGGTGCCCCCCCAGCACAGGCTCCCCCGTGCCCCCCGCTTGCCCCCACTCAGACCCGTCACCAACCTCAGCTTCTCTCGCAGCTTCACCTTCTCCTTCTTTGAGCTGCCGCTGCACCAGTCCCCCCACAGCCGCGCTGAACGCGTCCGAGACCTCATGCTGCTGCTGAGACAGATCCAGTACTGACTGACCGCACTACACCGTGACCCAGAGCAGCGACTCAGTACTGACCACAGCATGGCTATTAACTAGGGCAATACTTGACCACTCACCGGGACAATGGTCCAGCTCTGGTTGCATCACAATTCCATCAAGTCCAAGCACTTGCACCGGTGGTCAGGCACGGTCCTTCTGAAAATGCGGCACTACTGTCCAGTACTGACCGACTTGATGGCACACCAAGGACCACAACAGGACCATGGTTATGTGCAGATATTCTGAACCCTTTCTGATTAACTCAGTCCAGGGATACTGCTTTTAAAGCACATTTATTCTCAGCGTTTGTATGTTAGTGTGCCCAGTGATTGGAGTACTAAACATTTGTGTGTGTGTGTGTGTGACGTGTTAAGAATTTGTTTGTTCTTATTGGCTGTCTGGATCTGGGGGTGAGGCTTTGAGACAGTGTAGCACGGGTTAAATGAGGTCATTTATCAGATTAAAACGTATCAACAAAAAAATAACAGATTTTTAAAAAAAACATACCGAGTTAAAACTCCGAATAATTGGATGGTAGAGTTTTATGTAGCCTGATATGCTAATCAAAGTCTGTCTAAGTTCATGTTTGTTGCAGTAGTTATAATGTGGCAAATGGTCCCATTGCCAGTTGGTAATCATTCTCTCCCAAGACATGGTAATTTAAACATCTGTATTTCTCTCTCAAAATCATAAGATTTATAGCATTTCGTTTAGTCGTCTTTACACTTTATATGATATAAAGAAAGTTCATGTTTGATCTAATGTGTCAATGTTTATAATGTAAGGCTGGCAAGAATTCTCTCCTGAGACTTTTGGGTAAAGCATTTTTCAATGTCTCCATTTGTGTCAGAATTATTTGGGCGAATTTGTTTCTAGTCATTATGTCACTTTATATTCTACAATGTGATGTGGCAAATGGCTATAATGCACGGCTCGTTTGAGAGCCTAAGATGCTTTATCCCAAGACCTTTATGCATATCAGTACAGCAGAAGAATCAACCCACACCTACAAAATCATCAAAAGTGGTGCACACTCATACTCACACACCTCTAAGCTACTCCACAGACACGCCCCCCCCCCCCCCCCCCCGTGCTGACTGACATGGTGTCACGTGTGGGTATCGGATGTCAGTGGACTTTGAGACGGGTGGGCCGAGGCGTTGATGTTCGTTTGGACCTTTTCATCAGGATGACAATCTGTGATAACCCTGTCGTCTCTGTGAGACCACGGGCAGGCACATCCCCGGTGGCATCAGGCTAAGGGGCCAGAGATTCACATCATTTCATTCCCATCACAACGTTGTTGTCTTTCGTTGTCTCAAGTTCCAGAGAAACCGCTGCAATGTTTTAAACAAATGTCAGGGGATCAGAATTTTAAAAGAGGATAGTTTTTGAGCTTGTTTAAAAAAATAATAATTAACTGCTCCCTGAGCATGTTGGTACAGTATGTATAACTATAATTAATATAATTATTATAATATGCCTACTGTACCAACTCTACTCTACTAATTTTTGTGATAAGACATGAAATGCTAGTGAAATCATGGGATGTTCTACTTATGTCCACCTTTTATCATGCCAATTGAAAGTCACACCATGACATAGTTGACTACTCGTTTCTGGTTGGGCTCGAAGGGAAGTCAGTTTGATCCATTTTTATCCAGTCCGTGAGACATGTTCCGTTCTCCATAACTTTTCGCTCCTTCTGTCATTCCAAAGCACACGGGAACAACAGACACTGAAATACAACCGGACTTTGTATACCAGCTCACTTTTCCCTTCTCCTACTGATAATGCTATCCGATGCGGAGCCGAGTTTAGTTTATTACAGCAAGAGGCATCTGACTTCACTTACACGCGTGACTCACAGTGCTTCTTGGACCATGTATCATGGAACGGGCCCAGATAGATCCAGTCCCCACTGTCGACAAGATCTTATGGAATTATTAAGGAATAATTCATGATCCAAATGTAATCAGGGGCATTTCCACTCCCAATCTGTGTTTGTTAACGGTTCCTAAAAGATTAGAGTATTACAGTTTTGTGTTTCCCTGATTTCATATGTGTGTGGAATGTTTTCCTCAGGTCTCCACACTGTTGTAGGCGGTGAGGGATTGGTTCAGTGTAGTACAGGCTGATGTCTTGTAATCCAACAACCATTATAAACTGGGTGGTTCGAGCCCTGAATGCTGATTGGCTGAAAGCTGTGGTATATCAGACCGTATGCAATGGGTATGACATTTACATTTTCTTTTTACGGCTTTAATTATGTTGGTAAGCATTTTATAATACCAATAAGGCCCCTCAGGGGTTTGTGATATGTGGCCAATATACCATGGCTAAGGGCTGTGTCCTAGCACTCCGCGTTGTGTCGTGCCTAAGACCAGCCCGAGCTGTGGTATATTGGCCATATACACCACACCCCTTCGGGCCTTATTGCTTAACTATACTAGTGGTTGTAGGATTTCGACAATACATTAGTTTGTTAGATAGCTTAAGTCCTGTGAATGTGACAGTGTGCTGTTTAATCAACTGCAGATGGGCCAGGATATCAAGGAGTTTGCTTGGGTTCTCCCTCTTGGGAAAGGCCCTACTTTTAAGCCAGGGCTCTTTTGGTTCCGTCCCAAATGGCATCCTATTCCCTGTGTAGTGCACTACTTCGGATGCCATTCTGTCTGAATGCGAGCCACGATAAAGGAAGTTTTCAGCAGCGTTGAATCGCTGAGGGGAAGGGAGCGGATTGCCCGCTGCTCTGAGCAGAGTTCAAGGCTTCACTCCACCCTCCCCGGCACACGTGGTGTACGGTAAACACACTCACATGACATCAGCCTGCTCATTCTCTCTGGACATAGTTGTGTACAGGTTTTGTCTTCACCTAGTATTTAGTCTCCCACACACACACGGTCGGGTTATTTTTCTATTTAATTGCTATGCTATTCTTTTGCACTTTCACTCTAATTATATCTAAACTGGCTCACTGAACTATTCAGACACAAAATAGAGAGAAATTGGCAAATGGAAAATTGGCAGCAGTCAGACCGTCCTTATATAGCAGTGCTGGAGAGTGTTCCTGCACTGAGCCTTTGACTTCGAGATGGACAGTATTATTCTTAATCCGGTCCGGCCTGATCACACAGCCATGCTGGACGAAGCACAGTTGGATATACTGGGTCAGCGGTTGGGAAAGAAGTCCCGGTCGGTTTGGGAGAGGGTGAAGGCAGAATGCTGGTGAGTGACAGTGGAGCCTTGCTGCTCCAGCGCGGCATTCATGCTCTATATTTCCATTGTGGTGTGAATGTTAACCCCACCCCCCAGTAGTCTGGGGCATCGTGAAGGGACATACTGTATATTATTATGAGGGACAATATCACATTGTTGGTGTTTCTTTAAAATATTACATTTCCTTTTTATATTTTAACAATTGTTTTATTTGGCCTACATATTTATACCTGTCAAATTCAACAGAGAATTTAGGATTGAACTCCAGCTCTGGTTGTGTCTCCTCTCCCAGGTGTTCTGGTCCCAGGCTGAAGAGCTGTATGTTGTCATCTGTTCCTGTCCTCTCCTGGCTGCCCCGCTACTCCCTCAGAGACAACGCCATCGGAGACCTGATTTCGGGCGTCAGTGTGGGTATCATGCACCTACCCGGAGGTACCACTGACTACCTGCAGCTACAGATATGAATGAGATTGATACGCACCTGGTTATACCTACCGCTCATGTCTGCTTTAGGCCAGACGCTTCACTCTCTGTGTTTCTCTCCCCCCCCTAAGGCCTGTCTAATGCGTTGCTGGCCGGGGTGCCGCCTGTGTTTGGTCTCTACACCTCTTTCTATCCGTCGGTCATCTACTTCATCTTTGGGACGTCCAGACACCTCTCAGTGGGTGAGTGTTAACACGGACCTCTGCGTCACTCTCATCACCTGAAGGGGTGGGCATAATCCAATTCCTTCACGGGCTTTCTTCTCTTTTCAGTAAGTGCTGAATGAGTGAAATGTGGGTTTGAGTTCAGATAGCCTGAGCGAGGAACGAGTGCAAGGCTTTGAATATGACATCGGTGCGTTTCCATGCATGACGGGCACACAGGTACTTTCGCCATTCTCTCTATCATGATTGGCACTGTGACGGGCAACGTGGAGTTGCTTAGCAACGGTGTCGAGGAGCGGGAGGGCGATGGAGGGATGGCTCGAGTGTGTGTGGCAGTACAACTTACCTTCCTTTGTGGCCTTATACAGGTGAGAGCACGCACGCACACGCACACACACACACACACACACACACACACACACACACACACACACACACACACACACACACACACACATCTTAGGATGACAGGCTAGATCTGTTACTTGTCCCTCTCTACAGATAGTGTTGTTCTTGATGAGAGGAGGGGATGTGTGTCACTGGCTGTCTCAGCCCCTGGTGAGTGGCTTATACAACAGCGGCAGCCCTTCATATCACCATCTACCAGCTGCCTCTACTCTTTGGCATCCCGACCCACAGACACAGCGGTTTCCTGGCTGTAGGCTGGGTGAGCTTTGTGTGTGTGTGTGTGTGTGTGTGTGTGTGTGTGTGTGTGTGTGTGTGTGTGTGTGTGTGTGTGTGTGTGTGTGTGTGTGTGTGTGTGTGTGTGTGTGTGTGTGTGTGTGTGTGTGTGTGTGTGTGTGTGTGTGCGTAGGAGACAGAGGGAGTGTGAGAAACCGGTTACAGTGTGTGTGTGTGTCCCTGTCTTCATCCCTGTTCCCTGGTGTGTGTCAGACGCTGGTTGATGTGCTGTCTAGAGTGACTAACGCAACGCCTGGGACGCTGGTTGTCTCCGCCATCTCCATGGTGATCCTGGTGGGAGGCAAGATGCTGAATAGACTCTTCAAGACCAAGCTACCCATGCCCATTCCATGGGAGCTAGTGCTGGTAGAGATACACACACACACACACACACACACACACACAGTCAGACATGAGTCAGAATTGCATAAAGGTCTTTCTGTTGAAGACTGTTCCAGTGTGATGACTTCATCTCCTCTGTCCTCTGTCTCCTCTGTCCTCTTCATTTTATCCAGATAACGCTGGCCACCTTCCTGTCAGTGCAGTTGGACTTGTCAGGACAACATGGTGTCCAGGTAGTAGGACACATACCCACTGGGTTAGTCCTACTGTCTCTCGTCGTATTGTTTGTGCCATGTCAAATGAATTTACTTGTGACATAAAACTTTAGTTATTACCATGTTATGTTCACAGGCTACATGGGCTGAATACAGAAATATGATGAAATTCCCAGTATGTCCCCTCTCTCTTTCCGTGGCTCCAGCTTGTCTCCCCCAGCCCTCCCCTCTCTAGCCCAGGCCAAACAGCTGTTTGGTCCTGCTCTGTCCCTGGCTGTGGTGGGCTTTGGCTTTACCTCCTCCATGGGCAGAATGTTTGCACACAGACATGATTACGCCATAGACAGCAACCAGGTAACAGAAAAATGAGCTCTCACATGGTCTCCTAATGGACTCACTATATTCACTCCGTTGTTAGGAGGACCAATTTCTCTCTCACTGCTATAATTGGTCTCTTCCTGCTGTAGGACCTGTTGGCGATAGGACTCTGCAACACAATTGGAGGGATGTTCCACTGTTTTGCCGTCAGCTGCTCGTTGTCACGCAGTACGGTCCAAGAAAGTATTGGGGTGAAAACTCAGGTAGACTTTTCTTTTTTTCTTTTTAAAGCTGGAATTTGGTACATTGCTGTGCTTCCATTCCGTCACAAGAGGTGTTGAGCGATGAGGTGTTAGATGGGGTTGAGGTCAGGGCTCTGTGCCAGCCAGTCAAGTTCTTCCACACTGATCTTGACAAACCATTTCTGTATGGACCTCGCTTTGTGCACGGGGGGCATTGTCATGATGAAACAGGAAAAGTCCTTCACCAAACTGTTGCCACAAAGTTGGAAGCCCAAAATCATCTAGAATGTAATTGTATGCTGTAGCGTTAAGATTTCCCTTCACTGGAACTAAGGGACATAGCCAGAACCATGAAAAACAGCCACAGACCATTACTCCACCAAACATTACAGTTGACACAATGCATTGGAGCAGGTAGCGTTGTCCTGGTATCCACCAAACCCAGTCAGACTGCCAGATGGTGAAGTGTGATTCATCACTCCGGAGAACGCGTTTCCACTGCTCCAGAGTCCAATGGCGGCGAGCTTTACACCACTCCAGCCGACACTTGGCATTGCGCATGGTGATCTTGGGCTTGTGTGGCCTACCACTTCGCGGCTGAGCTTTTGTGCTCCTAGACGTTTCAACTTCACAATAACAGCCCTTACAGTTGACCGGGGCAGCTCTAGCAGGGCAGAAATTTGATGAGCTGACTTGTTGGAAAAGTGGCATCCTACGATGGTGTCGCGTTGAACGTCACTGAGCTCTTCAGTAAGGCCATTCCACTGCCAATGTTTGTCTATGGAGATTGCAAGGCTGTGTGCTATATCTTATACATCTGTCAGTAACGAGTGTAGCTGATATAGCCAAATCCACTAATCTGAGAGGGGTGTCCACATACTTTTGTCAGTAACGAGTGTAGCTGATATAGCCAAATCCACTCATTTGAGAGGGGTGTCCACATACAGTGTATATACAAAATTATGTCATTCTCATTGAAAGGAAGTCGAAGAAGTGGTAGATCTGTTCAATGTGCACTATTTCTATGCTTCCCGTTTCTATGTTTTTGTATCTTTTACTTTCGATTTTATACACCAGCTTCAAAGAGCTGACAAATACAAAGTGTTTTGGTTAGGGAAAAGATATTTCCCAGCAGTTTAGATGTTAAAATGATTCTCTACACAATATACCCCATGTTTTGTCACATAAACTGAAATTGGGTGAAGTATTCACATTTTTGCAACCAGGAAATGAACAAATGAATTGTTCTTTGTGATAGACATACTGTAGTATTACATGTGAGAGGGATGCAGCAATGTAAAGCCTGGCTCTGGAATTGAACCCTGGTCTGCCGTGGGGAATATGTAGTCCATAGTTGGCTGTGTGCTAAACACCGGCACGGGGTCAAGTCTTAATCTCACATCTTCCCTCACTTATATGCATCCCACTCTTTTGCTCTCTCTTTTCTAATGTCTCCCCCTCGCTCCTCCTGTCCACAGGCGGCTGGGCTTCTCTCTGCTCTGATGATGCTCACCATCTTGCTGAAGATTGGACATCTCTTTGAGCAGCTGCCAATAGTACTCAAGTCATTTATAACACCTTCTACATTCCCTTCTCTAACACTGAAATCAGATGTTTTGTCTGTGTTTGCGTTCATTTGTTTGTTTTGGTGTTCATATGCTTCTGTTTCATTCTCTGCCTTTGTGTTTGTCAGTGTTTATACTTGTTGCTCTGTCTCTATGTGTGTGTGTGTTACAGGCAGTGTTAGCAGTGGTCATTGTGGTAAATCTGCAAGGAATTCTGGGTCAGTTTCGGGAAGTCCCAGTGCTCTGGGCATCTGACCGTTTGGACCTGGTATGTCAACCTCCATATAACATCCATCATCCATTTTGTAATCACTGATTACCCCAGATAGGCCTCTAATCCGGGGACTTTCCTGTGTCCCTCTCCCTACAGCTGGTGTGGGTGTTCACCCTGATCTTCACCCTGATTTTCAACCTGGATCTTGGCCTGGCTGCTGCTCTGGCCCTCTCTCTGATCACTGTCGTCTACAGGACTCAACTGTGAGTGTGTCGGTTACTCGTTAGGTGGCTTGCATGTTGTGGGATTCGCATAACACCTATGGAAAATCATTCACGTCTATTCTTTCTCATTTTGTCTTTTTGTATTCATCTGTCTGTCTGTCTGTCTGTCTCTTGATCGCTCTCCCAGCTCCCACAGTGCAGTGCTGGGTCATATTCCTGGGACGGACTGCTACAGGGACCTACGTCTCTATGCTGAGGTAACCTTTATGACAACCATTGAGAAACCTTTCACCTGAACTCACTAACCAGTCCCTGCTGTGCTGCTGATGAACAACACCCTGCTCTGCTCTGTGTTTCACAGGCCAGGCCGGTTCCTGGAGTTACTGTATTCTCCTGCTCCAACCCGCTGTACTTTGCAAATGCTGAGCTGTTCTTCAGCTCTCTCAGAAAGGTAGGTAGGCTACATGCTATGAGACATAAACTACAACTTAACCCAGACAATATAGCATAAACTACAACTTAACCCAGACAATATAGCATAAACTACAACTCAATCCAAGCAATATAAAATAAACTACAACTCAACCCAGAGAGTATAACAAACTACAACTCAACCCAGACAATATAGCATAAACTACAACTCAACCCAGAGAGTATAACAAACTACAACTCAACCCAGACAATATAGCATAAACTACAACTCAACCCAAGCAATATAATATAAACTACAACTCAACCCAGACAATATAGCATAAACTACAACTCAGCGCAGAACCTGTTTGTTTCTGCATAGTTGTGCATTCCTTCACGTACTTACTGTAGGTTGACAGCTGCAATTCATGCAATGTGAAAGTCTACGAACATTAGCAAGTGTGTGTGGGTGTGTGTGTTTTGTGAAAACAGTCTATGCAGCGTGTCCAACTGGAGAATGCAGCCCTCATTGAGAACCAGCCCTTACCTCAAATGCAAGGCGCAAGGCACTGTCTGGTGCTAGAGTTTAGCTCAGTCATCTTCATAGACTCTATGTCAATCAAAGCACTTTGTAAGGTGAGCCCAAACAGCCATTACCTGAAACAAATAACAGCGAGTATGAGACAGGGAAAGGGAACAAGAGATATTCCATACTGTGTTGTGTAACACACTGTGTTTTTCCGTTGTGGCAGGTTGTGGAGGAAATGGAGGAGCAGGGGGTCAGTGTGTTTCTGGCTGCTTGCCCAGGTAAATTCCCCTCAAACTTCCTGCTACTGCCATAACAACCTCACCTACTTATAAAACTCCCTGGTCTACCCTCAAAACAGTGATGGATGTACTGTAACATATACAGTTGAAGTCAGAAGTTTACATACACCTTAGCCAAATACATTTAAACTCAGTTTTACACAATTCCTGACATTTAATCCAAGTAAAAATTCCTGTCTTAGGTCAGTTAGGATCACCACTTCATTTTAAGAATGTGAAATGTCAGAATAATAGTCAAGAGAATGATTTATTTCAGCTTTTATTTCTTTCATCACATTCCCAGTGGGTCAGAAGTTTACATACACTCAATTAGTATTTGGTAGCATTGCCATTAAATTGTTTAACTTGGGTCAAACGTTTTGGGTAGCCTTCCACAAGCTTCCCACAATAAGTTGGGTGAATTTTGGCCCATTCCTCCTGACAGAGCTGGTGTAACTGAGTCAGGTTTGTAGTTCTCCTTGCTCGCATACACTTTTTCAGTTCTGCCCACAAATGTTCTATGGGATTGAGGTCAGGCCTTTTTGATGGCCACTCCAATACCTTAGCTTTGTTGTCCTTAAGCCATTTTGCCACAACTTTGGAAGTATGTTTGGGGTCATTGTCCATTTGGAAGACCCATTTGCGACCAAGCTTTAACTTCCTGACTGATGTCTTGAGATGTTGCTTCAATATATCCACATAATTCTCCTCGCTCATGATGCCATCTATTTTGTGAAGTGCACCAGTCCCTCCTGCAGCAAAGCATCCCCACAACATGAGGCTGCCACCCCCGTGCTTCACGGTTGGGATGGTGTTCTTCGGCTTGCAAGCCTCCCCCTTTTTCCTCCAAACATAGCGATGGTCATTATGGCCAAACAGTTCTATTTTTGTTTCATCAGACCAGAGGACATTTCTCTCATCTTCACAAGGTCCTTTGCTGTTGCACTTTTCTCACCAAAGTACGTTCATCTCTAGGAGACCGAATGCGTCTCCTTCCTGAGCGGTATGACGGCTGCCTGGTCCCATGGTGTTTATACTTGCGTTCTATTGTTTGTACAGATGAACGTGGTTCCTTCAGGTGTTTGGAAATTGCTCCCAAGGATGAACCAGACTTGTAGAGGTCCACAATTATTTTTCTGCGGTCTTGATTTTTAAAAATTTCCCCATGATGTCAAGCAAAGAGGCACTGAGTTTGAAGGTAGGCCTTGAAATACATCCATAGGTACACCGCCAATTGACTAAAGCCATGACATAATTTTCTGGAATTTTCTAAGCTGTTTAACGGCACAGTCAACTTAGTGTATGTAAACTTCTGGCCCACAGGAATTGTGAAACAGTGAATTATAAGTGAAATAATCTGTCTGTAAGCAACTGTTGGAAAAATGACTTGTGTCATGCACAAAGTAGATGTCCTAAACGACTTGCCAAAACTATAATTTGTTAACAAGAAATGTGGAGTGGTTACAAAACGAGTTTTAATGACTCCAACCTGTCTGAACCAAGCTTTAACTTCCTGACTGCATGTAAACGTCCGACTGTATATTTCATACTGTGAAATTTGGCGCTGGACATTGCTCTTATACCTCTCATTGATTGTACTGTTTTTGGTGTAATATGTGATTGCAGTTGCTTTAGAAATCAGTTTCAGATTGTAGGGTAATGTGCATGTCAGTTTCAAATTGTAGGGTAATGTGCATGTCCGTTTCAGATTGTAGGGTAATGTGCATGTCCGTTTAAGATTGTAGGGTAATGTGCTTGTCAGTTTCAGATTGTAGGGTAATGTGCTTGTCAGTTTCAGATTGTAGGGTAATGTGCTTGTGTGTTGCCTGTGTCCTGTAGACAGGCTGGTGATCAAGCTGCAGGCCCAGGGCTTCGTCCCAAACACTCTGTCCAGGTCCTGCCTCTTCCCGTCAGTGCACCACGCTGTCCAACACTGCCAGATATCGCCTCCCATGGCTGTGAATATGTTCCCTTTTTCTATATGCTTTGCTACTGGCATCGCTACCTCGTGTCCTACGTCTACCAATGTGTCTGTTAGAATTAGTGTGTCTGCTTTGTGATTGTTTTCTACCTCTGCATTGATGTTGTTCTTCTGCTCCTGTAGGACCACAACACAGAGCTGAGTGAGTGTTGATGTGCAGCCTGCATCTCATGGAGTGGATGGGAAAATGCCACCGTGGAATTCCTGCCTCAATCAGAATACGCAGTAGACTGAACTCCCAGCTCAAGCTGGCGTCGGCGATAGGACGATGAAAATGCTTTCCTTTTGATCTCCTTCGCCAACGCTGTGGTTCAACGTCTTCTTTTGAGCTATGAAAAGACAGCAGAGGGATTGGAGCCAGCCGGAGTCCGTCCGTCTGTCCGTCTGTCTGTCTGCCTCTGTCAGTGTGCCTGTCTTCCGATCTCTAAAACATGTCCAGGTCCAACCACCCCCTGCGCCACGATTAGGGGTGTCTGTGGGGGTTTAATGGTTGGGCGTCGCTCCTGCACCTCCTCCAATGAGATCAGACACTCATGGGAAGTGGGTGAGCTCGGCTGATGTCAATCAAATCAAATTGTATTAGTCACATGCGCCGAATACAACAGCTGTAGACCTTACAGTGAAATGTTTACTTACGAGCCTCTAACCAACAGCACAGTTTAAACAAATATGAGATAGAAGTAACAAGTAATTCAAGAGCAGCAGTAAAAAATATATATATACACAGGGGGGTGCCGGTACAGAGTCAATGTGCGGTTCCACCGGTTAGTTGAGGTTGTATGTGCATGTAGGTAGAGTTAATTAAAGTGACTATGCATAGATAGTCTTATGGCTGTTTAGAAGCCTCTTGGACCTACACTTGCCGCTCCGGTACCTCTTGCCATGTGGCAGTAGAGAGAACACCCAGACAGAATTGACTGTCATTCGTTGTTTGTATCATCGTTTCAATTTCCATTGCAGACCAACTGTACTACTGGCATTGCCTGGGTGGGTTTGTGCTACACAGAAATAAATAAGGACCGAACTGACTCGCCCTCTTGTGACAATGTAGTTCAGGAGGGCACATTTGGATGCTTTTCTCAACCTCGGTCAGTGAAAGGTTGTACAGGTTATGACTTCAATCCACATGCTGATAGCCTACTGCGGTTATGTTGTTGAACTACGAGACCATACTGTCAGGTCTTTCATTCTGCTGTGTGTTTTAGAAGACTTGGAAACAGAAGTTGTCTCCCATAAAAGCTTTATTGAAGCAATATGACATCTTGTGTTCAATTCTTTGTTGCGCACAGAATGGTTTAATCTTTTTCATTGTAACCATAATGTGTCATCATTGTGTTTCACCATGGCAAATCTTTGTAAGCTTACTCGGTCTGCAGCTCCACTAAAACATGACCGCTCTTGTGGTTTCCACGGCGATGGATTTCATGTTAATGATTGGCAGGTGCAACACCCCTGTTTGACTACCTATCATTCTTTTCCCAAGAGAAGTTGTGTGGACAACACTTCTATTAAACTCGATGTGAACCCTTGAATACCAAGGAAAGTAATACCGTTTCAACATATATCATCAAGCTTCAGATGAAATTAAATGACTATTAAATATGAATAAATGTTAAATATCTACTGCATACCAGAAGAGGGAGGGAAAGGAGTACAAGAGTACAGCCCATAGTTGAACTTAACTGCAAATGGAGGGACAGAAGAACTGCCTATACGGTATAATAACTGCCTATACTGTATGCCTATACTGTGTAATAAGTCTAGCAGAGGCCATAAATGAAGACATGGTTTATATAACGGGCTCTGCAAGAGGGGTGAACGAACTGGAGGTCAAAGTTCAAAGGTTATCCAGGGGTATATATATTTTTTTTTTTACCCCTATCAAAAAAAACTGTTTCAATGGAAGTTCGGTTCAAAACATTAGAATGACCAACAAACTCCAACAGAACAGGGTCATTATTTTCCCCTCATGGTCCCCTAGTATCATTATTGCGGCCATATCTGTTTGTCCACACAACCAGGTCATACACCATCCACACAGGGTAAGCAAAAACAAGCGTAACATCCCTGACTTAACTGAATTATGTCCTCTCTCTAACCAGGCCCAGATAAGACTCCTCAGACACCTCTTTCTAAAGACCTACTGTCTCACTGACTTGTAGCGTCAACAGCACACCTGTCTGTCCATCTCGGCTGGGATAAAGTGATTGATTGGGACTTAGACTCTTGCAGGTGGGGAGGAGGAGAGCAATCTGTGTTTTGTCTTCGTTCAAGTTCTGCTGTCAGAAGATACTTGGACAAAAGGGAATACTCAGTGACAGAGGAAGTTAAGGGGGAAACCAGAGGGCTTTCTAGGAACAGAGGATCTCAACTGGATTAATAACGGAAGAATGACCCCTCTCTAACTCATACCAAGACTCAGACACTTTGGACACAAATTCATCAAGTATTTGGATTACCATATTTGGACATCCTGAAAACGGATGTACTGACCTGCAGTAGATTGACCTTGAAGGAGAGGAACATCTTTCCACAAGTTGAAGCTACATCAAGTGGGATATTGCTGCTGATCATCGAGGATCAACCTGAAGCCAGTTTCTATTAATAAGACATTTAAGTCACAACACATCAGAGCACAGGGAGAGAGTTGACATCAGAGCACAGGGAGAGAGTTGACATCAGAGCACAGGGAGAAAGTTGACATCAGAGCACAGGGAGAGAGTTGACATCAGACAAGGCTGAAGGAAGAATCAGAGGTGACCTCTACACAGACGGGACTCTAGTGGGTCACACAGGCCCAACTATGTAGGAGAGAAGGCGTGTGGGCTATCGCACAGACAGAGAGGAGCTGGATAAAGTGAAAAAAATTGGACAAGATCCCTGTCTCGGAAAAGCTCAGAGAGTCAATGAGGTAAGGTAACGTTAACCTTGAATACAACAGAAAATAACCTACAGTACCAGTCAAAAGTTTGAACACACCTACTTATTCAAGGGTTATTCTTTATTTTTACTATTGTCTACATTGAAGAATATAGTAAAGACATCAAAACTATGAAATAACACATATGGAATCATGTAGTAACCAAAAAAGTGTTAAACAAACCAAAATATTATTTTGATTTTAGATTCTTAAAAGTAGCCACCCTCTGCTTTGATGACAGCTTGGAACACTCTTGGCATTCCCTCAACCAGCTTCACCTGGAATGCTTTTCCAACAGTCTTGAAGGAGTTCCCACATATGCTGAGCACCTTTTCCTTCACTGCGTCCAACTCATCCCAAACCATCTCAATTGGGTTGAGGTTGGGTGATTGCGGAGGCCAGGTCATCTGATGCAGCACTCCATCACTCTCCTTCTTGGTCAAATAGCCCTGACACAGCCTAGAGATGTGTTTTGGGTCCTTGTTCTGTTGAAAAACAAATGATAGTCCCACTAAGCACAAACCAGATGGGATGGCGTATCGCTGCAGAATGCTGTGGCATCCATGCTGGTTAAGTGTGCCTTGAATTCTAAATAAATCACTGACAGTGTCACCAGCAAAGCACCATTACACCTCCTCCTCCATGCTTCATGGTGGGAACCACACATGTAGAGATAATCCGTTCAGCTACTCTGCGTCTCACAAAGACACGGTGGTTGGAACCAGAAATCTCACATTTGGACTCATCAGACCAAAGGACAGATTTCCACCAGTCTAATGTCCATTGCTCGTGTTTCTTGGCCCAAGCAAGTCTCTTCTTGTTATTGGTGTCCTTTAGTAGTTATGTCTTTGCAGCAATTTGACCATGAAGGCCTGATTCACGCAGTCTCCTCTGAACAGTTGATGTTGAGGTGTCTGTTACTTGAACTCTGTGAAGCATTTATTTGGGCTGCAATTTCTGAGGCTGGTAACTCCAATGAACTTATCCTCTGCAGCAGAGGTAACTTTTGGTCTTCCTTTCCTGTGGCGGTCCTCATGAGAGCCAGTTTCATTCATAGCGCTTTTAGGTTCTAGAAAACCTTTTTTGTAGACCATTCATTTCAAACTAACTACTTCCTAAATGATAAAACCCTACATGTAGCCTCTCTCTCTTAGGTACATATGCAGTGATGAGTGATGATAGCCGGCGTGACAGATTGCTTGGCTCCAGATTCTAACTTCATGATGTGGGACAATGTGGGACAATGTGGGACAATGTGGGGTAATTGTAACCGAGCGTCAACTGACTGCCACAAGACTGTGTTTGCCTGCGGAGCTAAAGCCTCGGCATTAACTCTGTCAGCCAAGTCTTTAGGTCTCAGGCAAGGTTACTCATCACTACTCATCTCTGAACTACAGTACCTCTGTTATATTAGCAGTGACTGTATGACAGCTTCTCCCGTGTGTTTGTGTGTGTGTGTGTGTGTGTGTGGAGCTGGTTCAGCTTGTGTGTGTAGATGGGGCTGGTTCAGTTCGGCTATGTGGTGACCTACCTGTCTTAGCCCGTGGTCAGAGGGTACACCATCGGAGGAGCCATCCACTTCATCGTCTCTCAGCTCAAGGACACATTTGGTATCAGTTTGAAACGCTACAGCGGGCCCTTCTCCCTGATCTTTGTACAACAGACACACATAGGAAGACACACATTGTGACCTTGGGTTCTATCTGACATTTTGGTCCGAAGTTAGTTGATCTTTAGGTGGTCCTTTACATGTGTCATATGGCAGATGCTTGAAAAAGTACCTTTACGATGAAGAAAATGACAAATCTGAACGTTTTGCCTGCGCAGAGAGATAGAGACCTTTTAAACTTGGTGCTATAAAGTTCTATCTGCAATCCAATCACACAATGCTGGGTTGTCAATCAAAAACAATTGTAAGGTGATATCCTTATTGAGTCATGAAAGAGGAAGACATCACTTAACTGTTCTGAGACTTGAAAAATACACAGTATCTCAAAGCTATACATTTTGTACGTAGAACCTTATAGGCCCAAGCCCTTGATTATTCATATCATAGGTTTCTGGTCCTGTTTTTAAACCACTTTTTCAGAAGAATGGCCATAATGTAAGCTCTTTATGGTTCAAACAAATAAATACAGGTGCCTTAGAGCAGGTTTAAGGCCCTTCGGAGAGGCATTGCTTCATTTGTCTTGTTCTATATCAACACGAAAACCTCCATGGAAGGGGATTTTCACGAAAATTACAAATTTACCACATTGTATTGACAACTAGCAAGTAGTTTACTGACTGTGTGTGTCAGAGACCAGAAAAAAAAATATCAGTTTCTCATCCAGAGCTAAGCTAGTTGTGCGTAGGATATACTGTATTTGGGACTCTCCATTTTAGGGAGTTATCGATTTGACAAACGTTGATGAACGTGAATTAATACATTCGGTGATGTGATTCAAAAGAAGGAAGGGTATTCTCTTTATTATAATCATTAAATGTCTGTACTTTTATATTGAAATTGAAATCATTGTAACATTCTGTGGCCATAAGAGCCATAAGGTTCTACCGTCAATTGCACCCCCGTGGTCATGAAAGAAGAACTCATTACAAAACGATTCTAATATCTGGGATGTGAAAAATGGAATGCTCAAAATATCTCAGAACTATGCTTTTTTTTTACGCAGATAGAACCTTATTGTCCCTAGGTTGAGACACACTGATGTTGTGCCCTCTATGGGGGAAGGAAATACACCCCCCCCCCCATCACCATCTCTCTCTCGACAGTGATAGAGGAGCGCTATCTAGAGCCAGAAACCAACATAGGTACCCTGGTGGTGAGCCTGGTGTCAATCGTTGGCCTCATCATCGTCAAGGAACTCAACACCTAGCTGGGGGGGAAAAAACTGTCAGTACCCATTCCCTGTAGAGCTGCTGGCAGTGAGTCACAATCCCACTCCTCCTACACCCAACAGAGGACAATAGATTACTGTAGTTCCCACCCTGAAAATTAGACCAAATGAATGGCAGGGAGAGAAAATTGGTGTGTGCACAAACAATGGATGACGAAGTGGAGTAGGACTAAACCTTTTTCCATAAAACAAAGAAATACAGCCCAAACATAATTTTGTCCATTTCTAATGTGGGTTCAGTCACAGACAGACAGACAGACAGACAGAGACTGAACCCACCCACTGAACTCTGTCTGTCTGTCTGTCTGTCTGTCAGATCATTATCGCCACGGTGTTCTCCTGGCAGGTCAAACTTGAGGGGGAATATGAAGTGGAAGTGGTGGGAGAGATCCCCTCTTGGTGAGGAGAAGAGTATTATACTGTACACACATAGAGATACATAATCACATAGATACACAACCACATACACCACACCCTCTCTCCCAAACGCCTGGAAGGGATGAGAGAGCCAAGTCTATGGGCAGCACACACACTTACACCAACTGATTAATGGACTGCTGAATGTATATATATTTTTTTTATCTTGCTCTGCTTGCTCTTTTCCAAATTATGTCTATCTCTAATAAGTGTGACGACCCTCCCACTCTGTCTGCCGTATTCTCTCTTTGTTCTTGTTTCCTTATTAGGATGCCGGTGGGCGGAGTTGGGAAGGTGGTCAGCTACATGGGAAACACCTGGGCCAGGTGTGTCCCAGGATAAATAGACCTCTTCCACATTCATGGAAGAGACTCTCTCCATGCAGACACCTTTGTAGATTGTGTTGTGGTTCTTGGTGGCCTTTTGTTTGTTTGCTTTGGCACCTTTCAACACCCTGCATTATCACATTCATGCATGCAAAACACTCACTTACACTACTGATTACTGGTTACACACACCATTGTATATTTTCCTTAGTTGTTTTAGTTAATAAATATATATTTTGTTAATCCTTATCTCCACGTTGTCTCCCTTTGTTACGGGCTTTGAGCCGGTTCGTGACATAAGCTACCCAGGAAAAGGCAGAAAATAGCCCATATTAATTTGTTGCCTTAGAAATAAGGTTCATGAAATCAACAACTTGCTAACATTAGATAACGTTCATATATTAGCCATTTCTGAGACTCACTTAGATCATTCATTTGATGATACAGCAGTAGCAATACAAGGATATAACATCTATAGAAGAGACAGAAATGCTTATGGGGGACATGCCTAGAAGGTCAGCATCCCGGAGTCACCTCTTCACTGTTGACGTTGAGACTGATGTTTTGCGGGTACTATTTAATGAAGCTGCCAGTTGAGGACTTGTGAGGCGTCTGTTTCTCAAACTAGACACTCATGTACTTGTCCTCTTGCTCAGTTGTGTACCGGGGCCTCCCACTCCTCTTTCTATTCTAGTTAGAGCCAGTTTGCGCTGTTCTGTGAAGGGAGTAGTACACATCGTTGTACGAGATCTTCAGGTTATTGGCAATTTCTCGCATGGGATAGCCTTCATTTCTCAGAACAAGAATAGACTGACGGGTTTGAGAGGAAAGGGCTTTGTTTCTGGCCATTTTGAGCCTGTAATGGAACGTACAAATGATGACGCTACAGATACTCAACTAGTCTAAAGAAGACCAGTTTTATTGCTTCTTTAATCTGAACAACAGTTTTCAGCTGTGCTAACATAAATTGCAAAAGGGTTTTCTAATGATAGATTAGCCTTTTAAAAATGATAACCTTGGATTAGCGAACACAACGTGCCATTGGAACTCATGAGTGATTGGTTGCTGATAATGGGCCTCTGAACGCCTATGTAGATATTACATTACAAATCTGCCGTTTCCAGCTATAATAGTCATTTACAACATTAACAATGTCTACACTGTATTTCTGATCAAGTTGATGTTATTTTAAATGGACAAAACTGTGCTTCTCTTTAAAAAAACGAGGAAATTTCTAAGTGACCCCAAACTTTATACGGTAGTGTATGTGTTATGGCTTTTCAGCCAAATCGTGGATCAAGAGCTATCTATCTAATATCACAGATGGTTTTCTTTAATGGTTGTGTGGTGTACCGCAGGGAAGCTTTCTAGGCCCTCTACTCTTTTTTATTTTTTACTAATGACCTGCCACTGGCATTAAAAGAAGCATGTGTGTCCATGTGTGCTGATGAACCAACCATATACGCATCAGCAACCACATCTAATGAAGTCACTGAAACCCTTAACAAAGATTTGCAGTCTGTTTTGGAATGGGTGGCCAGTCATAAACTGGTCCTAAACATCTCTAAAACTAAGGGCATTGTATTTGGGGCAAATAATTCCGCTGAATCTGGTAATGAATGGTGTGGTTGTTGAGGAGACATGGTGTTACCTTAGATTGCAAACTGTCATGGTCAAAACATATAGATTCAACGGTTGTAAAGATGGGGAAAGGTCTGTCCGTAATAAAGAGACGCTCTTCTTTTTTTGACATCACACTCCACAAAGCAAGTCGACAGGCTATATTTTTGTCTTATCTTGATTATTGTCCAGTCATATTGTGCTGCAAAGAAATACCTAGTTAAGCTGCAGCTGGCCCAGAACAGAGCCGTACGTTGTGACATAGATGCAGGGAGTCAGGAAGCAAGTGCAGTTGGTGAGTTTAATAACAACACAGGAGAAGCGTACAAAGCATGAAAAACAAAACCAATACTGCCTGAAGACTGAGGCTACTGAGGGCTAAATAAAGAGGAAGTAATCAAGGTAATGATGAAGTCCAGGTGTGCATAACAATGGGGAGCAGATGTGCGTAATGATGGTTGCCAGGTATGCGTAATGTGGTTTGCCAGGACCGGTGGTTAGTAGACGGTGTCGTCGAGTGCCGGAGCGGGAGAGCGGGAGTAGGCGTGACACACGTCTTGTTCTTCATTGTAATCAGAGGGCTAAAATGAATACTATGCATGCCAGTTTCTCTTGGCTAAGAGTTTAGGAAAGACTGGAAAGACTGTGTTTATAAGAAACATTAATGTGTTGGAAATTCTAAACTGTTTGCATAGTCAACTTACACACAATACTGACACACACACTTACCCCACCAGACATGCCACCAGGGGTCTTTTCACAGTCCCCGGGTCCAGAACAAATTCAAGGGAACATTCAGTATTATACAGAGCCATGAGTGCATGTAACTTCCCTTCCATCTAATATAGCGCAAGTGAATAGCAAACCTGGTTTTAAAAAAAATCAATAAAGCAACACCTCTTTCCCCATGTTCATGTTTTTAAATGTATGTAAATTGTCTGTAATGTCTTCTTCGTTATGTGTCGGACCCCAGTAAGACTCGCTGTCGCATTTGGCGTTGTCTAATGGGAATCATAATAAATCAAATAAAATCTCTTTCTAATCTCTCTCCCTCTTCTCCCAGGTGGCAAGTGCTCTTTCAGCCATGGTGATTCTAGTCATCATGCTGTAGATTGGGGCTGTCTTTGGGGAGCTGCCAAAGGTACCATTCTATTGCCTGTTGGTCACTGAGGTGGTTCTGTGTGTGATTGTGATTGCTGGCTATCTTTCTGTCCACCAGGAAGTGTTGGCAGCCATCGTCTATGGGAACCTGCGTGGCATGATGAAACAGTTCATGGATATGGTGAGAGAGAGAGAGGACAAGAGAAATAAAGAGAGCAAGAGAGAGAAAGAGGTAGGGAGAGGAATGGTAGAGAGGGATAGGGGTGAGATGATGGAGGAGAGTGGAGAAAGAGAAGATTTGATTTCAATTTCATATATTGTTTTTTCCTCACAGAGATGATAGGATCCCACACTCTTAGAAAAAAACTAAAAGGGTACTTCAGATGTCCCTATATGAGAATCCTTTGAAGAACCCTTCTTGGTTCAAGTTAGAACTTTTTGGGGTTCCATATAGAACCCTTTCTACCTGGAACCCTTTTTTCTGAAGTCTCAGGGTTAAAGTGAGAGCGTGTGGTGAGGGAGGAAGATGTGTGTTAACTGGTGTTTGTTTTCCTCTGTCTGGCCCCTTCCCTCTCTCGCCTAGCTGGTGTGGATGGCCACTCTGATCCTGACCGTGCTCTTCAAACCTGGCCTATGCCTGGCAGCCTCCATTGCCTTCTCGATGCTCACGGTCATCTTCAGGACCCAGCTGTGAGCACACAATCACTCACACGCGTATTCCCAACCACTATAAACCACAGCCCACATTAACTCCACTCTATCCCTGACAGACTCCACCTAACCACGAACCTCCAACACTACTCATTTCAATACACCCCCCCCCCCCCCCCCCCCCACACACTCATCATTAAATCATTCACTCTTTATAGTCAGTTTAACAGATTTAAAAGGGACTCAACGTCTCATCTGCTCCTCTTACTGTGATAAATGACATGTTAAATCCCTATGCCTGTCTATTTGTCAGTTTCAGGCCAAAGTACTCCTCTTCTAGGGCAGGTCCCTGAGACTGACATCTACAGACCAGTGGAGGACTATAATCAGTAATGTGTCCAGGGAAAAAAGATAAATACGTAAATATACAATACATATTCAGTTACTCTCTAATCATACAGCCACTCAATCAATGGGAAATCTTTAACTTGTAGGTACCAGGGCTATGTCTGTGAAGGTGTTTCACCTACATTTTCGGCAGCATATCAGTTGTTAAGTGTACTTTAACTCCGGGGTGAAGTATCCCCTAGGTACATATCTAGGATCAGCTTCCCCTCCCCCCAATCGTACCATTAGTGGGGAAAATGCTAAATGGACCCAAAATCCGCATCTGATGTGTAATGATGTATATCATCACATCTTTAGCCAACTTGGTCTCAGAGCATTTCGTATTATTCTGTATGTAAATTTAAGACACTCCATTTAGCGTGATATGTTACGTTTCGTATGGGACAAGGACGTCCCGGCCGGCCAAACCCTCCCCTAACTCGGAAGATGCTGGGCCAATTGTGCGTTGCCTCATGGGTTTCCCTTTCGCGGCTGGCACGGGTCTCGAACCAGCATCTGTAGCAATTCAGTTTGTACTTCGATGTAGTGTCTTAGACCGCTACGCCACTCGGGAGGCTCCATTTACAAACGTTTTTAATGCTTATCAACTGCCTTGCACAAAGTATCAAAATACTACACAGGACTCTTAAAGAATTTCATTTAAATATTAATTGTATTTTTTGATCACAGAAACAAATAATGAAATGTTAATTATATAAAGCAGCCCATGTAATCATCTGCCAGAGAGTAGCCCCAATCGGCCCGAGCCCCAGGTAATACATTTGGGCCAGATAACTCACACCGGAAGCAGTCCGAGCTCAATCCCCACATCCTAGCCATAAGTAATACTGCTGAAGGCGGCCCAGACTCAGATATGACGTCGGCCGAGTCTGACTCTCAGCCGAGTGCCCCGACTCTCAGCCGGAATCGGCCCAGATCCACTGTGCTAGCTGGGAAGGGTTAGCCAACATGCCTAAGTCGTTACAAAGTTGTTTATTAATTAGCTAAAATGCTAAAGTTGTCCTCACTGAGATTCAAACACCTTGGGGTTGCTAGACGTTTGCATTATATGGCCACCCATCCACCCCGACGAACCACCCTCCTTTCGTTTTTGCCTTAAGTAACCTTCTATCTTATGAAACCATAGCAAACGTAACATATCATACTAATTTGAGTGTCCCACATTTAAGTTTACTATGTTACGTACAGTCTATGAGACCAGTCCGCTTTATCAAGTCTGTTATAACAAGGGGTGCGTTTGTAAATTCACTTTGGAGTGTGCTCGTAGATTCAGACAGTTGTCAGATTGTCCATTCGTAAATTCAGAGCGCTTCGCTCTCGGAGCGTTAAGAGTGCACACTGGACGTTCTGGCCGAGGAGTAGGGTTGATCCCAGCATTCTGACCACACAACGCAGTCAATCAGGTTAAAGGTTAAATAAAATAAATAAATAAGCACCCAAGCTAACTGGCTAACGTTGGCTAGCTTGCTAGCTATTTCCAGACACAAATGAGAGAACACCCCACTCTGACCATTTTACTCGCCCTAGCAGAGCTGGTTAGGCTGTTTTCATGTTATCCAGAGCATTGGTGACTGTAACTGTGCTGCTGGCAACAATTTAATTACGTTTTTTTTGCCGACGTTTACCGACACCGGCCATATTCAACAGGCGTTGAGCGTTCGTAAATGAATCCGTTAACCCACTATGGCACACTCAGACGAGAGTGCTCGGAATTTACGAAAGCTCCCAAAGAGCATTGCTATAAGGTACCATTCCTTCTCAGGTGAAGGAGGTCCCCGGCTCAAAGGTGACACAACGATGACACTACTCAATACGAGCCAAGAAATCAGAACAACACCGCAATTACTATGCGCTACACAAGGAATTACTATGGACCACACAAGGAATTCATATGCACTACACAAGCTTACTTTGACAAACTGGCGAAACGCCTGACCTGTTATTCTTACATTTTGCTGTGTTCACATCGAGAGGTTGAGAGGCATTGTTAAGATGTCATCCATTAGAATGTCTCACTCCCTTGCCTTTGTGTCTGCAGCGTGGGATTGACGTCACTAAACTCATCTCCCGAAAGTAGAAAGCGGAGGCCGAGAGATTGAGGAAGGAAATGAAAGAGGCCAGGAAAGCAAACAACAACTAAAAAGGGAAAAGAAGAACGCACAGGAACCAGTGAGGAGGAGTGACACTGAAAAGATAGGGAGAATACCAGTCTGTTTGTGTAGCTCCAGTGTAATCCACTAATAGGGTCTAAGGTTAGGATGGTATTGGATTAATATGCAGGTAATGTGATGAGTGTTTTATGAATGATCCTTCCATGTGTTCTCCTGTCCAGGAGGGGGAGCCAGACAGTTCAGAGAAGGATGTGGAGAATGATCAAATCATGTCAAATCTAATGTTATTTGTCACTTGTTTAGAAGATGTTATTGCGGGTGTAGCGAAATGCTTGTGATGCAATGTGAGGTGCTGTCTGCCTGTTGTCATAGCAGTAACCAGGCAGAACAGGTTGAGTAATATTACCTCTCTCTGTCTCTCTCTTTTCTCTAATACATTCGCTCAGTTAAATTCAATAATGCTTTACTGCTATGACTGCAAAAATGCAATGTTCTCACAACGAGACACATTAATTCCATTTTTTGTTTGTTTGATGGAGCAGTCTCCCTCGCTCTGACCCCGACATTTGACCTCTCTCTGGTGCTGTTTCAGAGCCAAAGGGACTAACGTGATATCAGTGTGGAGGTGGTGGATGTCAGAGTGAGGTTTACATTTTCAATTTACTATTCTCAAAAACCTTCATGCCGAACATGCAGCACCGTAACAGCAATGCATTCCGTGGATGCGGAAAATAGCATTGTTTGTGTGTGTTTCCGATGACGTTTTTTCAGCTATTTACTCTGATTATCTTATGTAATTAGGGAAATTGCTTATCATGACTGATTATACAGGCAAAATCACTAAAGGGGCCAATGTTTATCTAGGAATGTTGATTAACCATAATTATGAATGTTGAATCCCTTCTCTCACGCTTCTCCTCTTCCTTCCGCTATCCCCCTACATCTGTCCCGCTCCCTCCCTCCCTCTCGCTCTGGCTCTCTAGCTGGTGTTATTGAGAAACTGGAAAGATGAGGATTCGTCAGTGAGAAAGTCACTAAAGTGTGTCTCTTCTCCTCAAATCCACAAATGCTCTGCTTTACTGTCAGACAGACAGGGCCCAGATGGACAGTGATGACGAGGGGAAACACACACAAGCACGACACGTGCACACACACTGATGCACACACACTGATGCACACACACTGATGCCCCCATTCTCAAAGACGGGGCTGCAGTGGAGCAGGTTGAGAGCTTCAAGTTCCTTGGTGCCCACATCACCAACAAAGTAGAATGGTCCAAGCACACCAAGACAGTCGTGAAGAGGGCACGACAAAGCCTATTCCCCCTCAGGAGACTGAAAAGATTTGGCATGGGATCCTCAAAAGGATCTACAGCCGCACCATCGAGAGCATCTTGACTGGTTGCATCACTGCCTGGTATGGCAACTGCTCGTCCTTCGACCGCAAGGCAGGTAGTGGGTGGTGACAGAGGGAAGTGCGAACGGTCCAGTACATTACTGGGGCCAAGCTTCCTGCCATCCAGGACCTCTATACCAGGTGGTGTCAGAGGAAGGCCCTACAAATTGTCAAAGACTCCAGCCACCCAAGTCATAGACTGTTCTCTCTGCTACCGCACGGCAAGCGGTACCGGAGCGCCAAGTTTAGGTCCAAGAGGCTTCTAAACAGCTACCCCCAAGCCTTATGACTCCTGAATACCTAATCAAATGGCTACCCAGACTATTTACATTGCCCACCACTCCCCCTCTTTTACACCGCTGCTACTCTCTGTTGTCATCTACGCAAAGTCACTTCAATAACTCTACCTTCATGTACATATTACCTCAACTAACCGGTGCCCCCGCATATTGACTCTCTACCGGTACCCCCCCTGTATATAGTCTCGCTATTGTTATTTTACTGCTGCTCTTTAATTACTTGTTACTTTTATTTCTTATTCTTATCTGTATTTTGTAAACTGCATTGTTGGTTAGGGGCTCGTAAGTAAGCATTTCCCTGCAAGGTTCACCTGTTCTATTCGGCGCATGTGACTAATCAAATTTTATTTGATATTTGATTTGAAGTACGTGCATGCACTACAAGCCCACACACTCACAATTACTCAAATTATTTTACAGTTTATAACCTGTTTACATTGTACACATACACTGAGTGTACAAAACATTAGAAACACCTGGTTAAAGGTTAAAGAAGGATTTTTAAGCCTTGAGACAATTGAGACATGGATTGTGTGTGTGCCCTTCAGAGAATGAAAAGGGCAAGACACAATATACGTGTCTTTGAATGGGGTACAGTAGTAGTTGCCAGGCGCACCAGTTTGAGAGTGTCAAGAACTGCAACTCTGCATAGCTTTTCACGCTCAATAGTTTCCATCTGTATCAAGAATGGCCCACCACCCAAAGAACATCTGGCCGGCTTGAAATAACTGTGGGAAGCATTGGAGTCAACATGGGCCAGCATCCCTGTGGAACCCTTTCGACTCCTTGTAAAGTCCATTCCCTGACCAATTGAGGCTTGGGGAAAATTGGGTTGTATACTCAATATTAGGAATGTTTTGTACACTCAGTGTATAGACAAATGGTTCTCTACAAACATTTTGTTTTGTCAGGTTTAGGTTTTGGTTGCTGGCAGCTCTGTTTAAGTGTTCAGTTGCATGCATGGCTCTTTTGCAGCTCCACAGGGTGATCTTACATGTTTATGGTAGTTGTTTTACGAGTGGTCGGTCAGGTTATACTGATAAATGTTGAAAACCCTTATCTGAAACAATTCAGTGGCTCTATTTCATCAAATCTAACATAATGGTAAGGTAGCGATATATGTTCAGGGGTGTGTCAGAAATACTTTTACTATTTTCACAGACGGAATTGTGAGTGAAATAGCTGGCGGTGGCTCGAAAGGGCTGGGTTTTGATTAACAAACAAGTTGTACGTGTGATGAGGGCTTGGCCACTCAACACATTCCATAGCCTAATACTGCATGCATTTGTATGAAGTTCTGTAGGTTATTGATGGGCTTTGCGTTGTCACCAACTACAATTCAGCTAGAGGCATGGAATATTCTTGTCCTGGTCCATTGTGGCATCCCAGTCCATTGTGGATTGATACTACAGTTTATGAAATACTATAGGCTACAGTAAAGAGTAATAGCAACAGTAGGTGGTAGATCAGCTTTAATATTGCAGATAGATTGTAGCGTCCATCAATGTAATTGTCTGCATCATGTCTACTTCCAGCTTATCCATACTGTACACATTTTACGGACACAAATCTATTTGACAATAGATATATTTAGTTTGTTTTTAGTCCTCTCCTTCCTCTACCCTCAACCTCTCTCATCTATTTCTGATGTCCATCCAGTTTGATTTCTATTTGCCATATATTTTTAACTGTTTTGTTTTTACAAAAGTTCTGAACCTATATACATTTTACGGACAGAGTATATTTTACATGAGTTATCTTGTTGTTATTAGTCCCACCCTTCGGCTTCATGCAACCCCTCCCGTCTATCTCTTAACACCATCCATTTTGGATTTCTATTTGCCATATATTTTTCAACTGTGCTGTGATGTTTCACAAAAGTTCTGAACCTTTCTATTCTCATCGTTTCTACAGATTGTAAATTAAATATATATTTTTTTGTTAAAAGTATTATTATATTATTGATTGATTGACCGTGACTTTTCAAATCACCCAGTATTGCTATCTGCAGAGTTAGTTCTGGGTAAATGTTGCAATTCTTCAGCCATTCCTGGACCTGTGACCAACTACAAGCTACATATGGACAGTACCAAAATAAATGATCTAATGACTATGTTTCTTTGCAGCGAAATCTGCAGAGCTGGGACAGTTGTATCCCCCATTTATATTGGTTGCAAGAATTTTGTATAATCATTTTTATTGAAAAATTCAAAGTTTTGAATCCGGTGTTGTTTTGTGTATCAGTTCGTAAACCATGTACCATGGAATCAGTACATCCAAAATCTTTTCCCAACTATTTTGCAATCTATATGGCACACCTGTCATTTGTTTGGTCCTTAAATTAAACTAGGATACTTTTTTATTTATCACAATTTTCTTTAAACAAATTGTGGTCTTTAATGCAGGGCCGACAGACAAGTTCCTTACATCCAGTGTTTGCTCAATAACCTTTTGGAGTGTTGGCAGTCAACATTGTTGTAATTGGCTTCAACGAGCCTAGCCTACATGTCTATACGCATCGCACTTCTCCTAAAATAAAACATGTCAGGCTCCAGTAAATTGTATCGTATGTGTGAGGCACGTTCTCAATAAGCAAAATATTACCTAGGCCTACCGTTAATACTGCATTATAGGACTGCATAATTGAAATACGTTTGGAGGAGCTCGTCTTTGGTAACCTGAGGAGAGGGGTTCTTTGAAGATGGGGATGGATACTTGAACAAGAGAAAATGACGTATGCAGGGAGACATATGTGTGTATGTTTTAGGATGTGCAATATACTTTCAATTCAATGCACTCATTTAAACACCTTTTATAGATTGGCTACTTTGCAAAGGCAAGGATAAAAAAAGACCAAGATGCATTGCTGTTGAACCAGCCTTAGTAGTCTAGACCTATGGTAAGGGTAGCCTAGCTTGATGTTAATAGGAAAACAGGCTATTTGTTTTCTAAAACCACAGCAGTACTCGAAAAGTGAAATGAAGTAGCATATGCAGGTATGTGAATGGTGAATAATGAAAATGCATGAGGGCAAAGAAATCTCTAAAATATTTCAAAGCCTTCTCAGTAGATCATTTAAACTGATTTAATCATAGGCTATTTGGCTAGTGGCCAGGATATTTTTAAAAAAGTACCCATGAGATGCTGCTAAACCAGCCTTGATTAAGGGGAGGGTATGGTATAAAACACAAGGAAAATGTAGTTTAATGTATCGATTCCATTCAATCATTTCCAGACATTACTATGAGCCCGTCCTCCCCAATTAAGGGGCCACCAGCCGCCTGTGAGGCGTACTTATTAGCAAGTTCAGAATGCTTGAAATTCATACTTGTGTACTCATATTTTTGGACACTGAAATAAAGTAAGAAAGAAACAATGTATCACAAAGAGACACACAAACCTTGAGACACCTAGATCGATGTACATTGAAACACAATAATATACTTTGATGACCTTCCAACAACCAAATAGATACACTTTTGGGTAAACTTTTATATTGAAATATATTTACATATTCTGTGTTAAATAAAGGATTGTATATTTATTGTTTACTCCAGTGCTAGCCTCCCTACACTGGCTTCCTGTCAAAGCAAGGGCTGATTTCAAGGTTTTACTGCTAGCCTACAAAGCATTACATGAGCTTGCTCCTACCTATCTCTCTGATTTGGTCCTGCCGTGCATACCTACATGTACGCTACGGTCACAAGACGCAGGCCTCCTAATTGTCCCTAGAATTTCTAAGCATACAGCTGGAGGCAGGGCTTTCTCCTATAGAGCTCCATTTTTTATGGAATGGTCTGCCTACCCATGTCAGAGACGCAAACTCGGTCTCAACCTTTAAGTCTTTACTAAAGACTCATCTCTTCAGTGGGTCATATGATTGAGTGTAGTCTAGCCCAGGAGTGGGAAGGTGAACAGAAAGGCTCTGGAGCAACGAACCGCCCTTGCTGTCTCTGCCTGGCCGGTTCCCCTCTTTCCACTGGGATTCTCTGCCTCTAACCCTATTACAGGGGCTGAGTCACTGGCTTACTGGGGCTCTCTCATGCCGTCCCTGGAAGGGGTGCGTCACCTGAGTGGGTTGATTCACTGATGTGGTCATCCTGTCTGGGTTGGCGCCCCCCCCTTGGGTTGTGCCATGGCGGAGATCTTTGTGGGCTATACTCAGCCTTGTCTCAGGATGGTAAGTTGGTGGTTGAAGATATCCCTCTAGTGGTGTGGGGGCTGTGCTTTGGCAAAGTGGGTGGGGTTATATCCTTCCTGTTTGGCCCTGTCCGGGGGTGTCCTCGGATGGGGCCACAGTGTCTCCTGACCCCTCCTGTCTCAGCCTCCAGTATTTATGCTGCAGTAGTTTATGTGTCGGGGGGCTAGGGTCAGTTTGTTATATCTGGAGTACTTCTCCTGTCCTAATCGGTGTCCTGTGTGAATCTAAGTGTGCGTTCTCTAATTCTCTCCTTCTTTCTTTCTTTCTCTCTCTCAGAGGACCTGAGCCCTAGGACCATGCCCCAGGACTACCTGACATGATGACTCCTTGCTGTCCCCAGTCCACCTGGCCGTGCTGCTGCTCCAGTTTCAACTGTTCTGCCTTATTATTATTCGACCATGCTGGTCATTTATGAACATTTGAACATCTTGGCCATGTTCTGTTATAATCTCCACCCGGCACAGCCAGAAGAGGACTGGCCACCCCACATAGCCTGGTTCCTCTCTAGGTTTCTTCCTAGGTTTTGGCCTTTCTAGGGAGTTTTTCCTAGCCACCGTGCTTCTACACCTGCATTGCTTGCTGTTTGAGGTTTTAGGCTGGGTTTCTGTACAGCACTTTGAGATATCAGCTGATGTACGAAGGGCTATATAAATACATTTGATTTGATTTGAAATTGTTAATAAATATTTTTTTAAATTATTTTAAGAGATTTTGTTTAACAAGTAATATTTTTGTTTCTCAAAAAGATGGGACTATTTTGTTCCACTGGTCCTGAGGCCCTTGTTAAGGTCAACGGAATTTGAAATGTAGTCAAACAAAAAAAGGCCCATAATAGTGTCAATCAAAATAATGACTGAATGTTCAATATTATCTGCATGTGCTGTGTCATATAGTTTTATAGTTTTAGTTTTAATTTACTGTAGTACAGTATAGCAGTGAGGACATAAAAGCTATGAAATACCACTTATGAATCATGTCGTAACCAAAAAAGGATTAAAGAAATCAAAATATATTTTAGATTTTAGATTCTTCAAAGTAGCCACCCTTTGCCTTGATGACAGCTTTGCACACTCTTGGCATTCTCTCAACCAGCCTCACCAGGAATGCTTTTCCAACAATCTTGAAGGAGTTCCCACATATGCTGAGCACTTGTTGGCTGATTTTCCTTCACTCTGTGGTCCAACTCATCCCAACAATTGGGTTGAGATTGGGTGATTGTGGAGGCCAGGTCATCTGATGCAGCACTCCATCACCCTCCTTGTTCAAATAGCCCTGACACAGCCTGGAGGTGTGTTTTGGGTCATTGTCCTGTTATAAAATAGTCCCACTAAGCGCAAACCAGATGGGATGGCGAATCGCTGCAGAATGCTGTGGTAGCCATGCTGGTTAAAGTGTGCCTTGAATTCTAAATAAATCACCAACATTGTCACCAGCAAAGCACCCCCACACCATCACACCTCCTCCATGCTTCACGGTGGGAACCACATATGGGGAGATCATCCATTCACCTACTCTGCATCTCACAAAGACACGGCAGTTGGAACCAAATTTGGACTTACCAGACCAAAGGACAGATTTCCACCGGTCTAATGTTTGATGCTCGCGTTTCTTGACCCAAGCAAGTCCCATCTCCTTATTGGTGTCCTTTAGTAGTTGTTTCTTTGCAGCAATTCGTCCATGAATGCCTGATTCACACAGTCTCCTCTGAACAGTTGATGTTGAGATGTGTCTGTTATTTGAACTCTGTGAAACATTTATTTGGGCTGCAATCTGAAGTGCAGTTAACTCTAGTAAACTTTTCCTCTGCAGCAGAGTTAACTCTGGGTCTTGCTTTCCTGTGGCGGTCCTCTTGAGAGCCAGTTTCATCATAGCGCTTGATGTTTTTTGTGACTGCACTTGAAGAAACTTCTTCAACTTCTTGAAATGTTCTTTATTGACTGACCATGTCTTAAAGTAATGATGGACTGTCGTTTCTCTTTGCTTATTTGAGCTGTTCTTGCCATAATATGGACTTGGTCTTTTACCAAATAGGGCTATCTTCTGTATTACATCCCGTACCTTGACACAACACAACTGATTGGCTCAAACACATTAAGAAGGAAAGAAATGACACACATTTACATCTAACAAGGCACACCTGTTAATTGAAATACATTCCAGGTGACTACCTCATGAAGCTGGTTGAGAGAATGCCAAAAGTGTGCAAAGCTGTCATCATGGCAAAGGATGGCTACTTTGAAGAATCTCAAATATAAAATATATGTTGATTTGTTTGACCCTTTTTTGGTTACTACATGATCACTATGTGTTATTTCATCGTTTTGATGTCTTCACTATTATTCTACAATGTAGAACAAAGTAAAAAGAAGAAAAAAAACCTTGAATGAGTAGGTGTGTCCAAACGTTTGGACTGGTACTGTAGCTAAAAGCTTGTGATCAGGATTCTGAAGCATGATGTGTAGGGAAGTTGTTTTCTCATGCTCAACCACCCCAAGGCAGCGTTCTGAGTGTCAACACCATATGCACGCTGTCTGTATCTCTTAAAGGAACAGTGTCACAAGAAAGTGTTACAAAAGACTGTTTCTGTATCCTTACCCATGTATTAGCCTACAATATCCACATCCAAACCCATGTACACCATTCCGGGGCATCATAATTACTTGACTTTTCTCCATTATGTACCCTAATGTTTTCTTACTATGTAACGTACGTTTCACTAATAATGGTGACCGAGACAAAAAATTGTGTCAAAGCAAAATGCAGGTCTCGCAAGTTTCTCAGCATATCTTGGAAAGACATGCCTTGGTGGAAGTATCGGGTCTGCTTAGAAAAACCTGTACAACCACATTGAGGTGTTCAAGCGATCAATAGGTATGGCGCTTAACAGGACTTGCTCTTTCGCTTTCTCCCTCTCTCTGTGTGGGAGTCTCTCTCTCCCTCTCTCTCGCTCTCTGTGTGTGTGTGTGTGTGTGTGTGTGTGTGTGTGTGTGTGTGTGTGTGTGTGTGTGTGTGTGTATGTGTGTGGGAAAGAGAGAGAACATTCCATTTCCATAGAAAAAAGGCTGACTATCTAATGTTCAAGAGCTGCACAACCGTAACAATCTGTAATTGAAACGGGACAAATCCAGTATTTGAACATGAACATTTAACAACAAATGTTCATTCTGTTTATTCTTGGCCTCTGGCAAAACATAATCTATTTGCTGGTCATTTATGAACATTTGACCATCTTGGCCATGTTCTGTTATAATCTCCACCTGGCACAGCCAGAAGAGGACTGGCCACCCCTCATAGCCTGGTTCTTCTCTAGGTTTCTTCCTTGGTTTTGGCCTTTCTAGGGAGTTTTTCCTAGCCAACGTGCTTCAACACCTGTATTGTTTGATATTTGGGGCTTTAGGCTGGGTTTCTGTACAGCACTTTGAGATATCAGCTGATGTACGAAGGGCTATATAAATACATTTGATTTGATTTTGATTTGATTTTGATTCACCCATTATCTGTTTCCCCATAACCTCTAGCTAATACCAGCTCTGCTCTGGACATGCAGAACACATGCGGAATGACAGATGCAACAAAACAAAGATATATATATAGACAGAGAGCGAGAGAGAGAGAAATTGAAATGAGAGAGCAAGAGAGAGGGGGGCGGGGAGACCCCATTTGGGGCTCAGCAGAAGGACAGAGCGGATAGAGAGGAGGTCTAGTACTAGAAGGTGCCTCCGCCACTGGGAAACGGGTTTCAGTCCGTGTTTATTGATGTTTCCTCGCGCACGCCTCTCTCTCTACATTCTTCAGCCTACGAGCGGCCACGCAACCTCGGCAGAGAGCGCGGAGAAGGCAGAGCCATTTGTGAGGAAGCGCAACTTTACAGACCTTTCAGGACATAAGGTTGGTCAACTTTTTTTTGGACATTTATCATCATTTTAAAAAAAGTCATGCATACATTGCTTCCATTCTCAGCCTCTGAATACTGTTTCAACAGATACAATATTGCTCCTTATAACAATGTGACAAATGTGACGGGTATGCCAATTACATCACACAAATGTCACGTTTCGTTACATTGTTATAAGTAGCAACATGGTTGGGTTGAAACAATATTCAGAGGTTGAGGTGGACGGGGGACCCATATGGCCCAATGTAAATATCACATTCAGCCTTTCAAAAATAACATCAAAGGTTTTCTGTCATTTCTGGTTAAATATTTGTCACAGCTACAATGGGGGAGGGAGGTTGAGTTTTTTTGTAGGCTATTTTACGCCTCTTATGACAGCGCCAAAGCTGGTCGTGTGAGTCGACACTGGCACATCATGTCCCTTGAGACTTTAATTTATCTAGGCCCTATCTACCAATATTTATATCAGTGGCACTGCCATCAATAGATAATTGACTCATAGGCTATTCCAAGGCACACATTGGATAAAATGTACATTTGGTATCACAAGCCTACATAAACTTGACGTAGGTTATTATTAGGCAATAGCTGAAACTAGACCTCAGGAAATAGTCTATTTTTACTGGCAGACCCATTTCCACGACATTCATTCTAGCCTACATTCTTCATAAACGTCTGTCTTATCTAACTATGCTCTTCAAGTATAGACACCCGAGTTGATTAACCGTTCACAGGATTGGTTAACCATTGAGGTTTCAAGGGTCTCCACTGAGCTAGGTAAATCATCTTTTAGTTTTAATGCACCATATTGCTGGAACTAAATTCAAAATACATTTTCATCTTGATATTCTGGTGCCGTTCAGTAATTTAAAGTATTGATTGGGGCCTAATTTGTGTCTGAATGTAACGGTTTTTCTGGTTGATTTGTGGTGTTGTATTTGTGATTCCCATGACTGTGTTTTTGTATTTTAATGTGTACACGTTTGGATATAATGGGTAGGCTTACATTTGTGTTGTATATACACCTTTGTAAAAGAGACCTAGTGTTACGGAGTCCAGTTTGATAGATAATCGACTAGCTGGGCTGTTCCCTGGACCCAGTATGTAGGGGTTGTACAATTATTGAACTTGACAATTGTGTCTGTCTTTCTTCTTTAATCTAACATATCGTACAAGAACACCTAGGTCTCAATATGTTTTCCCTGTTAAAATAAAGGTGAAATAAAAACTCACTCACCTTGACTGCACTGTAGCCTGTTGTTACTGTAACATAGCCTAGATGGCAACCCATTTGCACTCGCCATTGCCATAAAACTCAGCTGCGGCGCAGCTGGGGGTTGTAGTGGAGGGTGAATGTGACCACAGTCACCCGGGGAGAGGAGATTTCCACATAGGTTTATGGTTCCATGACTTATGTCGCTGTATCGAATTGAAAACATTCCTTTGGAGCCGCTGAGTCCCTTTCTGCTGAGTGCCAGCCGGAGAATTAGTGAAAAATAGCAAACAATGAATGTCTTGGTCACTTGCATGTCCCGGTCACTTTTCGCTGGTCTGTCATATCTGTACAGCATCGACCTACTATCTGTTTCTCCCTGTTTATGCTGCAGAGTGGCTCCTAGGCGTCTACATGCCCGAACCAGAAGCTCCGCGGCGGACTCCGCAAGGTGTCTCCTACGCCGACCTGAAGCACTTCGTCAACGCCGACGGACAGCACTTATTCTGCCGCTACTGGGAGCCAGAGGCCACCCCAAGGTGAAATGAAATGTCATGTGAGGTGTAAAAAACCGGACATGTATGCTCTGCTAGAGACTGTGATAGATTCAACTAAAATAGAACCTAATGTTCTCCATTCAGGGAGTTATACAGTCCTGTGCTTGCCCCCTGCTCCCTCATGCCATCTAAAGTGGAACAGACTCCACTACATCAGAGAGTTGGCCCTGGAAACAGAGAGGCCCACACAACATCTGGACTATAGTGTCACACCAAACCATGGAGCCTGCAGTGTAACAGACTCACCCTCGCTCGGTTTCATTTTACATTTGAGTAATTTAGCAGAGTGAAGAAGGGCACATCAACAGATTTTTCACCTAATCAGCTCAGGGATTCGAACCAGCAACCTTTCAGTTTCTGACCCAAGGCTCTTAACCACGATACTTTTTAGTTTTCTAAACTACCACTAGTGATGTGATCATGTTCCTTGTTTGTGGGCGTATTGAGAATCTGTCTCGCATCACACACACAGCTCCTGTCACATAGGCCAGTCTGCAACATGTCACTGTGCCATTCTCTTGATAAGAATGGCGCCGGAGGAGATGGCTGCCGTTTTACGGTCTCCTAACCAATTGTGCTATTGTGTGTGTTTTTTCGAGTTGTTTGTCATTTATTTTGTACACCGTCTCTTATGACCGAAAAGAGCTTCTAGATATCAGGACAGCGATTACTCACCTCATACTGGACGAAGACTTTTTCTTTAACAAGTCGGACATGAAGGATTTACTTCAGACACTCGACAAGGCCCAAATCCCCATGATTCGCATGAGAAAGAGACAGAGATATCTGGGACGTAGGTTGGGGTGCCTTGTAAGGATTCGATGGCGAGTGGATAATCTGCCTCCACCATCAGTCCTACTAGCCAACGTACAATAGACGAGCTGTGATCACGAATATCCTACCAACGGGACATTGAAAACTGTAATATATTATGTATCACCGAGTCGTGGGTGAACGATGACATGAATAACATACAGCTGGCGGGGTTTACGCCGCCTCCGGTAAGACAAGGGGTGGTGGTATGTGCATACTTGTAAACAACAGCTGGTGCACAAAATCTAATATTAAGGAAGGCTCAAGGTTTTGCTCGCCTGAGGTAGAGTATCTCATGATAAGATGTAGACCATACTATATACCAAGAGAGTTTATATCTATATTTTTCGTAGCTGTCTATTTACCACCACAACCCGATATTGGCACTAAGACCGCACTCAATGAGATGTATAAGGCAATAAGCAAACAGGAAAACGCTCATCCAGAGGCAGAGGCGCTCCTAGTGGCCGGAGAATTTAATGCAGGGAAACTTAAATCCGTTTTACCTCATTTCTACCAGCATGTTAAATGTGCAAGCAGAGGAAAAATAAAATCTAGACCACCTTTACTCCACACACAGAGACGCATACAAAGCTCTCCCTCACCCTCCATTTGTCATAATTCTATCCCCCTGATTCCTGCTTACAAGCAAAAGCTAAAGCAGGAAGCACCAGTGACACGGTCAATAAAGAAGTGGTCAGCTGACGCAGTTGCTAAGCTACAGGACTGTTTTGATAGCACAGACTGGAATGTGTTCCGGGATTCTTCCGATGGCATTGAGGAGTACACCACATCAGTCACTGGCTTCATCAATAAGTGCATCGATGACATCGTCCCCACAGTGACTGTACGTACATACCCCAACCAGAAGCCACAGGCAACATTCACACCGAGCTAAAGGGTGGAGCTGCCGCTTTTAAGGAGCGGGACTCTAACCTGCTTATAAAATAAAAACGCTCTGCCCTCGGACGAACCATCAAACAGGCAAAGCGCCAATACAGGACTAATTGTACTACACCGGCTCCAACACTTGTTGGATGTGGCAGGACTTGCAAACTATTACAGGCTACAAAAGGAAGCACAGCCTACCCAGACTATTTGCATTGCCCCCCCCCCCCCCCTTTTACACTGCGCTACTCCCTGTTTATTATCTATGCATAGTCATTTTAACTCTACCTACATTTACATATTACCTCAATTACCTCGACTAACCTGTGCCCCCATACATTGACTCTGTACCGGTACCCCCCCATCCTCACCGCGGTCTAGGTGCTATATAAGTCCCATATTTTATTGTTATTGTTATTATTACCACCATCTGTACCTAGAGAATCGCTAATTGAATTACTTCTATTAACAGTAGTGTGGGTCAGTTTATAGTTGTAACGGTTTTCTTGAGTTGAAGGAGAGGCGGACCAAAGTGCAGCGTGGTTTCTATTCATGGTTCTTTAATGAAGAAAACTATACATGAATAGACTAACAAAACAATAAACGTGCGCAAACCTAAACAGCCCTATCTGGTGCAAACACAGAGACAGGAACAATCACCCACAAAACCCAACACCAAACAGGCTACCTAAATATGGTTCCCAATCAGAGACAATGACTAACACCTGCCTCTGATTGAGAACCATATCAGGCCAAACATAGAAATAGACAAACTAGACGTGTAAAATAGAATGCCCACTCAGATCACACCCTGACCAAACAAAACATAGAAACATACAAAGCAAACTATGGTCAGGGTGTGACAATAGTAGTGCACTTTCATAGTAGTTTGTTTAGCAATGAGCTATAGTTTAGACTGAAGGCTAGTTTGGGCATCTCATATGGAGGTGGGAAAAGCAGAGAGAAATATATTTTTAGGGCATTCTGTTCATGTGGTGGCATCATCTATAAAAATGCACATTTGGTATAGATATCTACAAGCTATCCTATGGATTCTCCCCTTTATGACGAGAGATTCTGTGAGATTCAGCCTCAGGTTTTAAAGATTGGAATAAAATAAATGCCTGTTTACAACACCAAATGCATGCAACTTCTGCCATACATGTCCATTGATGACATCGCTTACTGGGCATTTAGAGGCTAGAGAGTGAGGGGCTGCTGGTGAGAAAGAAGTAGGTGAAAGGTGCCGGGAGAGGGGAGGGCACCTTTACAATGATTGACAGATCTTTCAATAAATGATCTGGGGGCTGTGAACCAGTGAGACCTGGCTGTCTTTGTATACACAGGGCCGTAGCTATATACAGTGTCTTCAGAAAGTATTCATACCCTTTGACATATTAAAATTGTTATTTTGCCCCAAACATAGCACTTTGTATTCAGGACAAAAAGTGAATTGCTTTGCTACATTCTTTGCATTATTACTTTAGTGCCATGTTGCAAACAGGATGCATGTTTTGGTATATTTTTATCCTGTACAGGCTTCCTTCTTTTCACTCTGTCATTTAAGTTAGTATTGTGGAGTAACTCCTATGTCGTTGAGCCATCCTCACCTTTTTCCTATCACAGCCATTAAACTCTGATCCTGTTTTAGAGTCACCATTGGCCTCATGGCGAAATCCCTGAGCGGTTTCCTTCTTCGCAACTGAGTTAGGAAGGACACCTGTATCTTTGTAGTGACTGGGTGCATTGATACACCATCCAAAATGTAATTAATAACTTCACCATGCTCAAAAGGATATTCAATGTCTGCTCTATATATTTTTACACATCTACCAATAGGTGCCCTTCTTTGCAAAGCATTGGAAAACCTCCCTGGTCTTTGTGGTTGAATCTGTGTTTGAAATTCACTGCTCGACTGAGGGACCTTACAGATAATTGCATGTGTGGGGTACAGAGATGAGGTAGTCATTAAACAAATCACATTAAACACTATTATTGCACACACAGCGTCCATGCAACTTGTTAGGTGACTTGCAAAACACATTTCTACTCCTGAATTTATGTAGGCTTGCCATAACAAAGGGCTTGAATACTTATTAACTCAAGACGTTTCAGCTTTTCCTTTTTAATTCATTTGTAAACATTTTGAAAGCATGATTCCACTTTGACGTTATGGGGTATTGTGTGCAGGCCAGTAACAAAAAAACTCAAATGAATTCATCTTAAAATCAGGCTGTAACATAACAAAATGTATGAGGGCACCGAGGTCCGGACCTCTGTAAAAAAATTTTTTTTTAAACATATACACTACCGGTCAAAAGTTTTAAAATGCTTACTCATTCAAGGGTTTTTCTTTATTTGTAGTATTTTCTAAATTGTAAAATAATAGTGAAAACATCACAACTATCAAATAACACATGGAATCGTGTAGTTACCAAAAAAGTGTTAAACAGATCAAAATATATTTTATTTTTTAGATTCTTCAAATTGCCACCCATTTCTTGATGACAGCATTGCACACTCTTGGCATTCTCACAACCAGCTTCATGAGGTCACCTGGAATGCATTTCAATTAACAGGTGTGCCTTGTTAAAAGTACATTTGTGGAATTTCTTTCCTTCTTAATGCGTTTGAGCCAATCAGTTGTGTTGGGACAAGGTATACAGAAGATGGCCCTATTTGGTATAAAACCAAGTCCATATTATGGCAAGAACAGCTCAAGTAAGCAAAGAGAAACGACAGTTCATCATTACTTTAAAACATGGTCAGTCAATACAGATTTTTTTTGCGACTGCACTTGAAGAAACTATCAAGCGCTATGATGGAACTGGCTCTCACGAGGACCGCCACAGGAATGGAACACGCAGAGTTACCTCTGCTGCAGAGGATAAGTTCATTAGAGTTACCAGCCTCAGAAATTGCAGCCCATATAAATGCTTCACAGAGTTCAAGTAAGGGACACGTCTCAACATCAACTGTTCAGAGGAGACTGTGTGAATCAGGCATTCATGGTCGAATTTACTTCAAAGAAACCTCCACTAAAGTACACCAGTAAGAAGAACAGACCAAATTGGAGATTTTTGGTCCCAACCACCATGTCTTTGTGAGACGCGGTGTGGGTGAACGGATGATCTCCACATGTGTATTTCCCACCGTAAAGCATGGAGGAGGAGGTGTTATGGTGTGGGGGTGCTTTGCTGGTGACACGATCTGTGATTTATTTAGAATTCAAGGCCCACAGCATTCCGCAGTGATACACATTCCCATCTGGTTTGGGCTTAGTGGGACTATCATTTGTTTTCCAACAGGGCAATGACCCAACACACCTCCAGGGTGTGTCAGCGCTATTTTACCAATAATTAGAGTGGTGGAGTGCTGCATCAGATGACCTGGCCTTCACAATCCCCTGACCTCAAACCAATTGAGATTATTTGGGATGAGTCGGACCGCAGAGTGAAGGAGAAGCAGCCAACAAGTACTCAGAATATGTGGGAACTCCTTCAAGACTGTTGGAAAAGCATTCCAGGTGATGCTGGATGAGAGAATGCCAAGAGTGTGCAAAGCTGTCATCAAGGAAAGGGCTGCGAACGGGGGCTTACTGCTGTTACAATTAGGCCTCTACCTAGCCACCGTCCACCCGGCTCCAAGAATTTCCAATCCCCCCTGTCTAGGCCTCACTAAACCTCAGACCCTGGCTACAGCCCTGGCTCCGCACGCACACACGCACACACGCACACACACACACACACACACACACACACACACACACACACACACACACACACACACACACACACACACACACACACACACACACACACACACACACACACACACACACACACACACACACACACACACACACACACAGACTAGGAGTTAGAGCGTTGGGCCAGTAACCTAAAGGTTGCTTGTTCAAAATCTAGAGCAGACAAGATGAAATATCTGTCCTTGAGCAAGGCACTTAAACCTAATTGCTCCAGGGTCATCATTGATAATGGCAGTCACTGGCCGTGACCCCACTCTCCGAGGGTGTCTCAGGGAGAGTTGGGATATGCAAAAAAACACATTTCCAATTCACACGTGCGTATTAATACACACTTATAAACTGGGTGGTTCGAGTCTTGAATACGCTGTGTTGCGTTGTACTTAAAAACAGCCCTTAGCCGTGGTATATTGGCCATATACCACACCCCCTCTGGCCTTATTGCTTAAATAACGCACGGTGTAATTGCACGGTATAGATCCACGAATTCATTCTTACGTGTTCTATATTTGAGCTGCTTTTGAAAGCAAAAGCCGAATTGAAAACATTATTGGCATTGTTGAATTCCATTTTCATAATAGCAAGCTAGGATGATGGCTTGGTTAGCTATGCTAACAAGTCTGTTTCTTTGGTTACCAAGGCAACTAATGTGGCTATCTAGCTAGCTAGTAAACTTGATAGCTACTTCAGTGGATGTTAGCACATTTCTACTGGCAAATGAATACATTCTAGCGGTAAATACAGTATGTCAATTTATAGCCATGGTATGAAAGGGATAAACAACTCAGGGCTCTATGCGTTCTCTGGAATATAATAACTCTGTCGGAGGTCAGTTCCACTCCTTCCATGTCGTGCACTATTTACCTGAGAACACATAGCCCCTCGTAGATTATCCCTCACACACAGTGCATGTGTGAAATATGACAAATATAAAAACACCCACCAAATGATGTATTATAAATTATACACGCACAGCCTGCATATAGTTAAGTGGGTCATTACACTATTGATGTTGATGTTGGAGTCAGGATTACAACAATTCCCTACCAAACAAGGCAGGCTTGAATGTTTGTCTTACTGCTTTTTTTTCCTCACTTCCCTTCTCTCTGGCTTTCTCACTGTCTATTACTCTACATTTTCCGTGATCAAAGTGGAAATGACATCTGCACCGAGACATGCTCATTTGGCACTTCTGGTTGTAGCATTATTCACCTGCGCTGTCCTCAGTCCCCAGTCCTGCTGTAGTCAGTTAAATGAGGGTTTTGACCCTTTAGTGTTGAGCGGCTCAGACTCTTAATGTGATTAAACCGTCAGTGTTCAGGCCCTGGCCAATTCACAACCTCTATCGCTCGCTCCCTCGCTCCCTCGCTCCCTCCCTCGACCACACACGTACAGACTGATACGCCATACAGAGTGACTAGTCAGAGTTCAGTCTGCGTCTCACCAAGATGGCTTGTTGAATGCTGTGTCAAAAACGTTATGTTATTTCGGGCTGGAGGCAGCATTTGGGTCGAAGCCACATTCTGTGAGACAAGTGGGTTTCAAATTCCTTGGAGAGAGAGAGGAAGAGGGCGAGATAGAGCGAGGGAGCGGGAGAGAAAGAGAGAGGGAGAGAGAACATTTCAACTCCCCACTCCCATTCCCAAGACACTGAATATACTCGCCACAATCCACTGAGATAAGCTCTATAGAAGCCCTACTGTCCCATGTGTGTTGGGAACATTATGTTCACACAAAAGGCGCACTATGAGCGGCTCCTCAACCAACAAGTGCATGGCAATCTCTAGCTAGCCGGAGGCTCTGAAATAAGAACGAGAGAATGAAAGAGAGAGAGAGAGAGAGAGAGAAACTGGAACAGAGAAACCACTAATCTAGCTTGATGAACAGTTACTCTCTTTCTCTCTCTCCCTCTGTTCCATCTCTCTCAATCTCTTCCATTCACTCTCCTTCTTCTGAACACGTTCAGGCTAATTGCATCTGACTGAGAGATTCACTCAGTTTTGTAGACTGGTTATAAGCAGGAACCAAAGCCTTACTGGCAAGCTGAGTTGGTTCGCCACTCTTTCCCATGGCTATGTGTCTGTTATTGGAGATTCCAACCTCTGTCTGGTTCCAGTTAACTCTGCTGCTCTGTGGGCAAACAAGGGCGCGGTTCAGATAACTGCTTTCACTGAAAGACAAGATGTGGAATGTTTTATTATGACGAAACCCCTCGATGGGCGATCAAGAGGATGTTCTCACAGCGTTGTTGATATGATCCCTATCTAGTCACTGGATGAGTGGACTCAAGTCCCAACCACGTCCTTCCGATAGAGGGCTCGCCAACTCAATTAGCGACAATCCAAAAATAATCTGAGTGCCCTCGTCAACTAATTTGCAACACTCCCTCTGAGGGTTTGAATATAGTGCAAGAGGTGTGCATGAAATGTGTCTGACTTCACTCTTCTTCCTCGTGTCCTGCAGGGCTCTGGTGTTCGTGGCACATGGGGCAGGAGAGCATTCTGGGCCGTATGATGAGATCGGCCAGACCCTGAAGGAGCAGTCCCTGCTCGTCTTTGCGCACGACCACGGTGAGCCAAAGCACGCTGCAGCGGTGTTGTAGTACTTGAGTCCAGGACTCGGACTTGACTCAGACTCAAGTAGCGATTGGACTCGACCACTTGGACTCGACCGGTTGGACTCGACCGGTTGGTTGTCAGAAAATCTCTCTCTTTTGCGTAATTCAACATACTAGCTGCAACATCAAATGTTAGATGGCTGTATTATCCTTTCAGCATTACAAATGTGCAACTGTAATGAAATGTGACTTTAAAAAACAAATGGTTGGAAAGCAACTCGACTTGGCAACTCGAGGCTTTAGTGACTTGACTACATCACTGTCATGCAGCGCTTCTTAGTAGAGTCACAGAGGTAGCACTTCATTTTACGGTACAGAAATTGCCACCAAAAATACTGGAGAAGTCCTACTAACCATTGCAGCCACATCATTTACTGCTAGTAAAATACCAGTGTAAATCTTACCATAGACAAATGTGATGCCACGGCGTAATATGTTTGTCATCGCTAGAACAGTGTGTAAGTTTTAGTTTAGAATAGGAACGGTGACTGAGTGAGTGTCACCCAGTCGAGTTGAGCAACAGCTCTAAGAGTCAGCGCCAAATGAGAGATGGAACTCTGTGTTTCCTGTGATCTAATGAGTGACAGATCCTAGAATGTCAGTGTACAGCACTCAACAGAGACCTCTGGGAATGTCATCTTCATTAATGATTCATATTGTATCAAAGTAAAACTTGACTTACTAACATGGATTTTTTTTCCCCCCCAGGGTTATTATACAGTAACGAGAATGAATGTTAATAAATGTTGTGTTAGAGATTTTTCTTTATTTTGTCTACGACAATAGTTTTTTTTAACTCAATGTTTCCCATTGCTGGATGGAAAGGGAGAGAGGGTGAACGGCACATGTTCTGAATGTTGAAACTAGCTGGTGCCATGGCAACGCACCTTTCACATAGCTTCAGCGGCATGTTCAGAGCAAGGTGTTGGAAGGTAATGGGAGGAGGGAGGGACAGCTGGCAGGATAACATAGGATGGATTGGCACGTACGGAGATGGAGAATGGCTCTCCCTCTCTGTCTCATCTGGCTCGTCTGTACAGAGAGTAATGAAGGGTAGAGTGGGAAATGTATTTCTCTATGGTCTCTGTCAATTACAATGGTGCCTTGTCCTCATCTCTCTCTCCCTCTAAATCTCCCCCTCTCTCTCTCCCTCTAAATCTCTCTCTCTCTCTAAATCTCCCCCTCTCTATCTCCCTCTAAATCTCTCTCTCTCTTGCTCTCTCTCTCCCTCTAAAATATCCCCCTCTCTCTCCCTCTAAATCTCTCGCCCTCTCATATATATATTTAAATCTTCCTCTAAATCTTTCATTCTTTCCTTCTATATCTATCTCTTTTTCCCTCCATCAGTTGGCCATGGCCAGAGTGAAGGAGACCGGATGAATATTAAGGACTTCCAGGTGTTTGTCAGAGACTCCCTCCAGCACATTGATCTGATGAAGGGCCGACACCCCGACCTGCCTATCTTCATCATCGGACACTCTATGGTACAGTACATTCTGTAGTCTGCTCGCTGACCAAAGACTGGGGCCACTCTGTAGTACGGTACCCTCTCTAGTATTCAATTCTATTCAATTCAATTCAAGGGGCTTTATTGGCATGGGAAACATGTGTTAACATTTCCAAAGCAAGTGAGGTAGATAATATACAAAAGTGAAAAAAACAATAAAGGTTTCTAGTATCTTCCTTGTCAAAATACTGGGGTCACATTCATGAACTAACACTCGCACTTGATTTTTTTTTTTGCCACCTTACTGACTCAGACGTTTGTTATTCTTACTAGCTCTGACTTTGCTGATAGCTACTGTACTGAGGGGAAATGCCCTTACTATGCCTGTGGTATGTGGTTGTCCTACCGCACTGTATTAAGACGAATGTACCAACTGTAAGTCGCTCTGGAAAAGAGCGTCTGCTAAATTACCCAAATGTAAAATGTCTCCATGGTACCGTACCGTCTCTAGTTTATTCCTTGTCCAAACACTGAGGCTGTATCATTGCCAGCGGCTATGGTGTTTACCTCTCAACACAGTTCTCAGAAGTCATAGGGCCAGGGTTAGTTCGAGGCTATATCCATTACACAAACATTATACAAGGACTTCGTTCAACACACTCGGTGTGACTCAGATGACCACAGATGCTCTGACATCACAGCTCGTATGTCTATGCTCATGGGAAACGGTGTCCTTTGAAAGTCTAGCTATGTAAATACCAACAGGGCCAAGTCAGGCCTTAAAATGGATTTGACGTATTTAGCGTTACAGACCTCATTTCCCTTCCCTGCTGCTCTGCCTCTGTTTGCTTGTTCTGCTGTTCTGTGACTGATCTCTGCTGTAAAGCGCCTGAACAATGGAAACCACCTATAGCCTACACGTCGAGATCCTCGTTGTGATAACGTCCTTTAGATTCTCTCATGCACCACCAGCTGTGCACAATTAGACAGCCTTCCTTTAGGTTTGACATGCAGTTTAAATTAGATCACTTTTTTGACACAAGTCATTTCTCCAACAATTGTTTACAGACATATTATTTAACTTATAACTCACTGTATCACAATTCCAGTGGGTCAGAAGTTAACATACACTAAGTTGACTGTGCCCTTAAACAGCTTGGAAAATGCCAGAAAATGATGTCATGGCTGTATATGCTTCTGATAGGCTAATTGACGTAATTTGAGTCAATTGGAGGTGTACCTTTGGATGACATCATGAGGAAATCAAAATAAATCAGCCAAGACCTCAGAAAAAAAATTGTTTCCAAACACCTGAAGGTACCACGTTCATCTGTACAAACAATAGAACGCAAGTATAAACACCATGGGACCACGCAGCCGTCATAACACTCAGGAAGGAGACGCGTTCTGTCTCCTAGAGATGAACGTGCTTTGGTGCGAAAAGTGCAAATCAATCCCAGAACAACAGCAAAAGACCTCGTGAAGATGCTGGAGGAAACAGGTACAAAAGTATCTATATCCACAGTAAAACAAGTCCTATATCGATATAACCTGAAAGGCCGCTCAGCAAGGAAGAAGCCACTGCTCCAAAACAGCCATAAAAAAGCCAGACTACGGTTTGCAACTGCAGATGGGGACAAAGATTGTACTTTTTAGAGAAATGTCCTCTGGTCTGATGAAACAAAAATAGAACTGTTTGGCCATAATGACCATCGTTATGTTTGGAGGAAAAAGGGGGAGGCTTGCAAGCCGAAGAACATCATCCCAACCGTGAAGCACAGGTGTGGCAGCATCATGTTGTGGGGGTGCTTTGCTGCAGGAGGGACTGGTGCACTTCACAAAATAGATGGCATCATGAGAGAGTAAAATTATGTGGATATATTGAAGCAACATCTCAAGACATCAGTAAGTTAAGGCTTGGTCACAAATGGGTCTTCCAAATGGACAATGACCCCAAACATACTTCCAAAGTTGTGGCAAAATGGCTTAAGGACAACAAAGTCAAGGTATTGGAGTGGCCATCACAAAGCCCTGACCTCAATCCTATTGAAAATGTGTGGGCAGAACTGAAAAAGCGTGTGCGAGCAAGGAGGCCTACAAACCTGACTCAGTTACACCAGCTCTGTCAGGAGGAATGGGCCAAAATTCACCCAACTTATTGTGGGAAGCTTGTGGAAGGCTACCCAAAACATTTGACCCAAGTTAAACAATGTAGGCAATGCTACCAAATACTAATTGAGTGTATGTAAACTTCTGACCCACTGGGAATGTGATGAAAGACATAAAAGCTGAAATTAATCACTCTACTATTATTCTGACATTTCACATTCTTAAAATAAAGTGGTGAACCTAACTGACCTAAGACAGGGAATTTTACTAGGATTAAATGTCAGGAATTGTGAAAAACTGAGTTTAGATGTATTTGGCTAAAGTGTATGTAAACTTCCGACTTCAACTGTATATGAACAAGCCATGCTTAGAACCCATTAGACTGTAATGTATGAGCAGTGTCATATTGGGCATTTCCTGTGTCAGGGGCAAATTCCACCACCACTATTATCGACATTAAAGCCCCGGAGCCTGTGGTCTCAGTCAACACAAATGGCATGTTTCAGATTACAGAGGAGAATCTTAATCCAGAAACAGGCTAGTCCAGATACATGTGGTCCCAAATAATCCTTTACTGCAATACTTGCACTGGCAGCTGATTAATTTATCATGACACCAGGCGAGACCCAGATGCAGACACAGGAGGTAGATGGTTGGAGTCTTACAGTATTTACTAATCCAATAGGGGAAGGCAAGAGAATGGTTGTGGACAGGGAAAAGGGTCAAAACCAGTTCAGAGTCCAAAAGGTTCTGAAGGGCAGGCAGAATCAAGGTCAGGGCAGGCAGGATGATCAGGCAGGCAGGAAAGTAGTCCGGAGTCAGGCAGGGGTGAAAACCGTGAAGACGATCAAAAAGAGAACGGGTTAAACACGTTGGTTGACTTGACAAACATACAAGACGAACTAGCACAGAGAGACAGGAAACACAGGGATAAATACACTGGGGAAAATAAGCGAGGAGAGGGTGGAGACAATCACAAGGAACAGGTGAAACAGATCAGGGCGTGACAGAATTGACTGGTGACCCTCACTGACTTCACTGTACTCAACAACAAAGTCCAGTGTACCCTCTAATCGAGGCTAAACCTTGCCCACACTGTCCACTCTTCTACTGACCGTTCACTGCGGTTCTGATTAGTGAGCAATATAGACCCTTGCTCCTTTACTGGCCAAATCCTCCCTCCGTCCCTCCTTCTCCTCCTCTCTTTCTGTATTTCCTGACCCATTCCTTCCTCCTTCCACCTCTCCTCCCCTGGCTCTGTATGTCTGGCCCTCTTCCATGCCCCACTTCTTCAGTGCCAGGCCTTTATGTGATGTCAGTATGTTAGCGCCTTACATAACCACAATCAGAGTCTTCATAGTGTGAGGGGACGCAACACAATGCAAGTATTCTTTCCCTCAGTGCAAGAGGGGATGAGCTTGTGTGTGTGTTTCTGGTGGAGGCCTCTCTTGGTATAATCAATTCCTTAAAGAGCACCTCTGTTCCCCTCGCTCACCCTTCCTGCCCAACCCTCCAAAGGCTTCTCTCTCTCTCTCTCCATTCATTCTTGGCTTCTTCAGTCAGGAGCCGTTACCCCAGAAAGCCTTTCTTGGTATGGGAAGGCTGTGACCCAACATGGCCCGTTTGGTGCCGATATCACTATCAAACCCTCCAATAACAGCTCAGAAATAGCAGGGAAGATTCCCTAAATTCACTGGAGTTCACTCACTGTTTGACCAGACAGTTGAATCAGGCTGAAACGAACCCTGAATGGGATTTGACAAAACAGAATAAGCATTACTCAATCAACAACTTGTTTGTGGTCTCTCGATTAGTTAGTATAGATAGACATAGAGATCACCTACATAGAGACACATTTATTCAATTCAATTGTATGGTTATCGCTATATAGATTTAGCCGTGTTTGCGATGTTCAGTGCATTTGACTTTCATTTCATTCGCTGGTGGGAAATGTTTTTCTCAACAGCCCATCTCTTTAGAGGCTCACTCGATAGAGGCCCCCACTCTCATGAATATTCAAACATCTGACAAAGAGAGGGCAGACAAACACTGTTCAAACAAATTTGCCTCCCAAAAGCCCTCCACAATTATCCGTGCCAAATTGATTGATTCTAGGAAGCCGTTGTGTAACTCCTAATTAGTTTACCCTTGCGTATTTGATTTAAAGGAACACTCCATCCAAAAACGATCTTTTGATATTTGTTTCGTTGGTCCATTGTTTTGTCGATATAGCCCCAACATGTTTTGCATGTCAGCACTCAAGTTTTCAAGATATATTACTTTCAAAATACATAAATGCACTGAGTATACAAAACTCTTTGTATGACATAGACCAGGTGAATCCAGGTGAAAGCTACGATCCCTTATTGATGTCACTTGATAAATCAACGTCGATCAGTGTAGATGGAGGGGAGGAGATGGGTTAAAGAAGGACTTTTAAGGAGGGGGATGAAACTCAATTTTAGGAAGGTGTTCATAATGTTTGGTTTGGGTTTCTCTTTTCTTTCATGTTATTCAATTGTTACCGTACACCTGCAACAAAGATAGTGTAAGGGTCGACGCTGGTAAAGACAAAGATAGTGTAAGGGTCGACGCTGGTAAAGACAAAGATAGTGTAAGGGTCGACGCTGGTAAAGACAAAGATAGTGTAAGGGTCGACGCTGGTAAAGACAAAGATAGTGTAAGGGTCGACGCTGGTAAAGACAAAGATAGTGTAAGGGTCGACGCTGGTAAAGACAAAGATAGTGTAAGGGTCGACGCTGGTAAAGACAAAGATAGTGTAAGGGTCGACGCTGGTAAAGACAAAGATAGTGTAAGGGTCGACGCTGGTAAAGACAAAGATAGTGTAAGGGTCGACGCTGGTAAAGACAAAGATAGTGTAAGGGTCGACGCTGGTAAAGACAAAGATAGTGTAAGGGTCGACGCTGGTAAAGACAAAGATAGTGTAAGGGTCGACGCTGGTAAAGACAAAGATAGTGTAAGGGTCGACGCTGGTAAAGACAAAGATAGTGTAAGGGTCGACGCTGGTAAAGACAAAGATAGTGTAAGGGTCGACGCTGGTAAAGACAAAGATAGTGTAAGGGTCGACGCTGGTAAAGACAAAGATAGTGTAAGGGTCGACGCTGGTAAAGACAAAGATAGTGTAAGGGTCGACGCTGGTAAAGACAAAGATAGCTCAGATGTGCGAGTGCCTTTTGAATTATATTTCTGTATTTTGAAAGTTATAGATCTTGAAAACGTCATTGCTGACCTGAAAAACATTTTGGGATATCAGCAATGGATTAATGAAACAAATACCAAATGATAGTTTTTGGGTGGAGTTTTCCTTTAAATCACAAAAGACGTCATCGTTTCTCTTCCTTTTTCTTCAGGGTGGAGCCATCTCAATTCTGACGGCGTGTGCACGACCGAGCGACTTTGCCGGCGTGGCTCTGATCGCTCCTATGGTCAGGATGAACCCAGAGTCTGCCACGCCCTTCAAGGTGGGGTTTGCCCATAGAAATAGGCTTTTCTTCCTATCCACTCATTACCCACCTATTCTTTAACGGGGATGCCCGTTCTAGGAATTCTATTTCTGGGGTTTCACCTGCACCCAATCCACTCACATTTAGCCTGTCACCAATGTTAACCACTCCATTAATCCCTTTAACGACCACTGACCTGAGCTGTATTAGCTCCCCATTACATGCCTTTGTAATCTCTGTGGTTGTTCCTCTTTGTTCTGCAGGTGTTCCTGGCTAAAGTCGCAAATCACATTGTGCCCAGTCTCACTCTGGGCTTGATTAAGTCTAAATGGATTTCACGGGACCAAACACAGGTAAGTCTGGTCTATGGAATGTGTGTGTGCATCCTCAGCTCCACAATAGAGGCTTGACTGAGATCCAGATCGTCCAGCTCTCTGTTTTGAACCGGTCGGGAATTGGCGACAAAGAGAAAAAAAGTATGTTTTTTCCCCCAGCTATTTTCCTGCAATTCTGGAACTGTTTCCATGGAGCTGAGATAAAATGTTGCAGTGTGAAAACTAATTTGCTGCACTTCCACGCATTTTGCCATGGCTATTTCTGTGTTCTTATGCTCAAACATTAATACAAAACCAATGGGGATCCCAGTCGGTCCCCTGCGTGCCCTGTCAGTAATCCAACCATGCCAAAAATACTCCTAAATTCATTGTTTTGTGACTTTTCGATTATCCCTGACAGTCTAGCTTTCATTTTGGTGATTTCTAGGTGTCAAAGGTTATATTATTCAAAAATATATAGATCAATTGTATTTTCTACAATCAGTGCTTTCAGAAACTATTCGTACCCTTGACTTATTCTACATTTTGTTGTGTTAAAGCCTGAATTCCAAATGGATTTGAGCAAATGTTAGTAAAATTAAATACAGAAATCTCATTTACATAAGTATTTACACCCCTGATTCAATACATGTTATTATCACCTTGGGCTGTTGGAAAGCAAACTGAATTCAGTTTCCTCTAGGATTTTGCCTGTGCTTAGATCTATTCAGTTGATTTGTAATAAAAAAAATCTCCCTAATCCTTGGCGATGAAAGCTTAACATGATGCAGCCACCACCATCCTTAAAAATATGAAGAGTGATACTCAGTGATGTGTTGTTGGATTTTGCAGTTTTACTTTACTTTATTGCAAACTGGATGGATATTTTGGAATATTTGTATTCTGTACATGCTTCCTTTTCACTCTTGTCTCTTAGGTTAGTATTGTGGGGTAACTACAATGTTGTTGATCCGTCCTCAGTTTTCTACTGTCACAGCCATTAGACTCTGTAACTGTTTTAAAGTCACCATTGGCCTTATGGTGAAATCACTGAGCTGTTTCCTTCCTCTCCGGCAACTGAGTTAGGAAGGTCTCCTGAATCTTTGTAGTGACTGGTTGTATTGATACACCATCCAAAGTTTAATTAGTGACTTCACCATGCTCAAAGGGATATTCAATATCTGCTTTCTGTATTTTTACCCATCTACCGATAAGTGTCCTTCTTTGCGAGGCATTGGCAAACCTCGCCGGTCTTTGTGGTGGAATCTGTGTTTGAAATTCACTGCTCGACTGAGGGACCTTACAGATAATTTGGTTGTGTGGGGTACAGGGATGATGTAGTTATTCAAAAATCATGTTATACACTATTATTGCACACTGAGTAATTCCATTCCACTTATGTGACTTATGCAATTTTTTTTACTCCTGAACTTATTTAGGCTTGCCATAACAAAGGGGTTGAATACCTATTGATTTAAGACATTTCAGCTTTTCATTTGTAAAAAAATATTAGAAAAACACAATTCCACTTTCACATTACGGGGTATTGTGTGTTGGCCAGTGACACAATCTCAATTGAATCTATTTTAAATTCAGGCTGTAACACAACAAAACGTGGAAAAAGTCAAGGGGCGTGACTAATGAAGGTACTTTCTGTCTAGTTTTAGTCGTTTAAGTTTACACTGAAAGCGTTTTTCTATCCCGAAAATGTATTTAGAAAAAGGTTGAAAGTTTTTATTTTGGTGAGGCGGCAACAATTTAGCAGCGGCCCACCACCATATCTGATATATCAGGCCATATCCTATACAGTAGTATGCACATCATGGGTCAATATTGAGAAAGCCAAGCGCCCTATGGGTTACTATCAGTGAACATCTAAGGGAAATGGTCACTCAACAGTCACTTCCTTTACCCTGCAGGTGGAAGCATATGACACTGACGAGTTGATCTATCACGGTGGGGTACGTGTGTCATTTGCCATGCAGATGATAGGCGCGTCGGAGCGGATCGAGAGAGTGATCCCCGCCATCACCTGGCCCTTCTTGCTTCTCCATGGCGACGTCGACAAGCTGTGTGACATCGGAGGGTCCCAGATGATGTTTGACAAGGCCCCGAGCACGGACAAGAAGATCAAGGTGGGACTAGCACCAGAGCCATATATTTAGATCAAATATATTTAGATAAATATATGGTATGGTTAAATATACACTACCGTTCAAAAGTTTGGGGTCTCTTAGAAATGTCCTTGTTTTTGAGAGGCCCATTATCAGCAACCATCACTCCTATGTTCCAATGGCACGTTGTGTTAGCTAATCCCTGTTTATCATTTTAAAAGGCGAATTGATCATTAGAAAACCCTTTTGCAATTATGTTAGCACAGCTGAAAACTGTTGTACTGCTTAAAGAAGCAATAAAACTGGCCTTCTTTAGACTAGATGAGTATCTGGAGCATCAGCATTTGTGGGTTCGATGATCAATTAGCCTTTTAAAATGATAAACTTGGATTAGCGAACACAACGTGCCATTGGAACACAGGAGTGATGGTTGCTGATAATGGGCATCTGTACGCCTATGTAGATATTCCATTTTTTTTTAATCTGCCGTTTCCAGCTACAATAGTCATTTACAACATTAACAATATCTACACGGTATTTCTGATCAATTTGATGTTATTTTAATGGACAAAATATGTGATTTTCTTTAAAAAACAAGGACATTTCTAAGTGACCCCAAACTTTTGAACAGTAGTGTATGTCTCTGACTAGCACTGCACAGGCCGAAACAGAAATGTCGACAGACCCGAATAGCTCAGACACTGAGTCATACAAACTGATATAGACAAGCCAGTATATTTAGAATCGACACCATCTTATCTGCTCTTGAACTTCTCTTTTTCTTTTCATTCTCTATTTGTTTAACTGGCTGTTCCAAGTCCATACATCATCATCATCACTTGTCACACTAAAGAGAGGGGGAACAGAGAGGGTGAGAAATAGGGAACACAGAGAGGTAACAGATAGAGCTTATCGTGTGTGTTCTCTCTCTTTCAGGTATATGACGGAGCATACCATGCCCTGCACCATGAACTCCCAGAGACTGCGGCGTCAGTGCTCAAGGAAGTCACCGGCTGGATCTCCGAGCGTCTCCCTGCGTCTCCCTCTCAGGGGTCCTAGTCTCCTCTTAGTCTGCACCCCCCCCCCCCCCATCCCAACCAACCCTGCCCTCCATGCTGTATTACCACTGTATGAACCTCAAACCTTTCTACGTTTGTACTGACCATTTGAAATACTAATGCCAACTTGTCAGTAATCTTTGGACCCCTAGGGCCATTGTAGGGAAGTCCTGATTTCCCAGGCTCTACATTAGGGACAACAGCTGTGCCCCAGATGCCAGGCAGCAGGTCATAGTACATATATCAGCCATGTCTCCCTGTACTGAGTTCAAAGAGAGCCATGCTGAGAGCTGGGCCAAGCGCAATTCACAGAGGCATTTTTGTAATTTGTAACCACGGTGATCACCAGGCCGACAGAAACGTGTTGAATTCCCCCCATGCTGCGGCGCTCCCTTTTGTGTGTTGCCGTGGAGACAACTGGCCTTTGTTCTCCCCTCCATATCTCAGATCTTCTGATCATAGAGTCAAACATCTTGGACTTTTTTGAACGCCCCAGACTGCTGCCCCCAATGGTTATTTGTCAGAACTGCAGGGTTTTGGTGGCTGCAACTCAAGACCAGAAGCTGCCCGTTACCATGGCAGCATCTCAGAAAAAAAAGGTTGAATCCATTGGAGTGCCACTGTAAAACGAGGCATGCTGTGACCCATTATACAGTAGATGCAGTGTACAGACAAAGGTATCACTTCGCTGCAGTCGACTGCATTTATGAAGCTGACAGGGCCTTAGGGTACCACCTGCAACATCAACATTTATGGGTGTTCCCCATAGTCTGCATTGGACTAATACAGATTACAATGTATTGTTATGAGTGGAAAGCCCACCTATCTTGTTACATTTATGATTGATGCTTACTGGCCAATCGGATGAAAGCTCTCTTCTTATATTGTTTGAGTGTCAGATTGACTTGACAGATGGCCCCGGCATGGAACACATAGTTATCGTGCTGGAGCTAGTCCGTCTTTGTGTGGTTAACAAACTGTCAATAAACAGCAGAAAGAGAGAAGGTCGTGGTTTCCTTCTTCCCACGCCAACATCAACCAACGTACAGCAGCTGGCTAAGATAACTCTGGTGACGTTAACTGTGAAGCTAACGTACTGAAGAGGCTAGCTGGTCAACTCTAAGGAGCCAACACAACACTGGTGTCGGAAGTGCTTCATTTTATACTTTTATTTAAAGGTCCCGAATAGTGAAAATCATGTTTTTCATCAAATATTCAGATGAAACAAGTTCATAGTAGGTTGACCCAAGTATGAAAAATGACTATCTGGTACATTGACAAAGTTGATCATAGAGTTACTGGTCCCCTCCCCCCATGTCAAACGCATGGATTCAGGAGGCAGGCGGTACTTCCGGCTTTATGCAACATCACGTAAAGCCAGACATGTTATACACCAATGGTAGTGTCCTGTAATCTTAACTAATTTAAATATGTAAATACGCCTTAAAACCGTCATCGCGTGTGCACGTCATACAGCTTTGTTTACAAACCGTAAAATAGCTTCAAGCAGAACGTGAAAGCGAGTCAGTCTCCAGTCACAAATATGATGACTTGCAAGTCGACTTTGACACCAATGACCCGTGATTTAACTTGGACTTTAGACTCGAACTGACTTGATAACCTCCCCAAGCCCAAACGTTAAAAATGATGCTATATAAAAATTGTGCAGCGCATCAACTCTCTTTAAGAAGTTCAGATTAGTTTGAATCGGACAGCAGTCAATCAAATTGTGGCAGCAGAGAAAAAGTTGCGCGTGGCAGTGCAGAGGAATTTCGGTGGGTGATTTCAGTCGGAGCCTTTGGAAAGATAATACCCCAAATTATTATTTTCAAATATAAATAGTCAACAAAAAACGGATTGCAACTTGCAAAACATGCGGGAAGAAAATTACAGACGGAGGAGCAACAACTTCCAACTTTGTTCGACATTTGAAGCTGCACAAATAACGGTAAGTCGTGGCTAATATAGCCGAAAGCTATATATAACTTTGCTTGTGTAGCATGTAGGCTAACGTAACGTTAAATCAATTAACCTCCACAGTCAGTGCGGGAACGTGATCATTGCACCCAAGATTGAGCAACAAATGGCTAGGCAGTTGGTAGCCTAAATCCTGCGTGATGTTACTGCGGTTCCTGAAACCATTAACATACGCTAGCCTACTCTAACCACACACAGAGAGGGTGTGTGTGTGTGTTGGGCGATTGTGTACAAGCCTACCTCGCCCGATTGCGATCCTCGATAGTCGATCGCTATGGGGGGTCTTTCTCATGGCTACCAACGTATTTCCATGGAATTATGTTTATTTGGAAAGTAATAAATATATATATATTTTTAAATACATGTAAATGTAATATACTAACTATTACTCTTGTTAAAAATACGAAATGGTATTACATTTGGTGAAGAGCACATGACCTGTTTAGGACTCGAAACTCAAAGTTTAGGACTTGGGACTTGAGTGCTAAGACTTGATACTTACTTGTGACTTGTAAAACAATGACTTGGTCCCACCTCTGCTGGTAACTAACCTCTTCATCTGGGTTGTGTCTTTTAGCTAGCAAGCTACTTACCCGCATGCCGGAAAAAGCACACGGTGTTGTAACTGGATGCCATAGTGTTAATTTAAAATGGAACTGACAGCCTTTAAGCAATATGAAAACCTATTCAAATCTGTTCATATGCTCCCCAGGAAGAATATTACACTTTAAAAAAATAAATTCTGACAAGCGAGCACTTACATATGTTAATGTTTCACGTTTTGATAAATTCATAGAATGTTTGGGAACGTCCTGGGACCACGCAGCTGTCATACCGCGGAGGAAGGGGACTAGTTACTACTGGTCTATGGTTAGCAACTGCACATGGGGACAAAGATTGTACTTTTTGGAGAAATGTCCTCTGGTCTGATGAAACAAAAATAGTACTGTTTGGCCATAATGACCATCGTTATGTTTGGAGGAAAAAGGGGGAGGCTTGCAAGCTGAAGAACACCATCCCAACCATGAAGCAAGGGGGTGACAGCATCATGTTGTGGGGGTGCTTTGCTGCAGGAGGGACTGGGTGCACTTCACAAAATAGATGGCATCACGAGGGAGGAAAATGATGTGAATATATTGAAGCAACATCTCAAGACATCAGTTAAAGCATACTTTCAAAGTTGTGGCAAAATGGCTTAAGGACAGCAAAGTCAAGGTATTGGAGTGGCCATCACAAAGCCCTGACATCAATCCAATAGAAAATTTGTGGGCAGAACTGAAAGAGCGTGTGCGAACAAGGAGACCTACAAACCTGACTCAATTACACCAGCTCTGTCAGGAGAAATGGGCCAAAATTCACCCAACTTATTGTGGGAAGCTTGTGAAAGGCTACCTGAAACGTTTGACCCAAGTTAAACAATTTAAAGGCAATGCTACCAAATACTAATTGAGTGTATGTAAACTTCTGACCCACTGGGAATGTGATAAAATAAAATAAATAAAAGCTGAAATAAATCATTCTCTCTACTATTATTCTGGCATTTCACATTCTTAAAATAAAGTGGTGAACCTAACTGACCTAAGACAGGGAATTTCTTATAGGATTAAATGTCAGGAATTGTGAAAAACTGAGTTTAAATGTATTTGGCTAAGGTGTATGTACACTTCCGACTTCAACTGTAGCCTTTTAACATATTTAAACAAAAGAAGCTAAATAATATTTGCCGACCTCTTGCTGCTAATTAAAAAATATTTAATAACTCCAAATAACAACAACCTAGCTATAGGTTGTTGTAACATTTGTGTGCACTGCATGGATCAACAGTGCAGTTGCATGGTGCTGTAAAAATGTATTGTTGTTGAGTAGCAAGGCTGATGCTGAAATGTTGCTGTAATAGGCCTACATGTTTCTCCTTTGCATGGCGTTTTGTTTTCTGGGTTATTAAATGTCAAGCTTCAAAAACCAAAGCTAGACTGCAACATTTCAGTAGCCTAGCTAGGACAGTGGCATGTGTCTACACGTTCCCTCCACTGGGACACACGAAGCAGTGCAATTGTTGTTGAATTCACCAATGTGAGCTCATCAGGCTGTAATTTCATAAAGTAGATGACTCAACTGTTAAGTCATTTATACTTGCTTGTGTGTCCTATTCAGCCCGCGGGCCTTGTGTTTGACAAACGTGCGCTAGTCTATTAGCCGCTTTATTACAGACTTGCGATCATTGCCATTGCTTGTATGCAGTGACGACCTGTCATTCAGGGCAGGTGGGGCAGAGCCCCACATTTTTTGCAAAGCAAAATAATATATATATATATATTTTTGGTCTTGCCTGCTTTGCATGTTATTTTGGCATTAATACATGTCACATATCAGTTTGAAAACAATGTAAAAAATAATATATATAATTGAGATAATACACATACTCTTTTCGGTTTTCTTGAGAAAGCCAGCTCCAAAATGCAGGTGTTTCAGCCTAGCTCAATGCTTTCTGTGGTGGTGGGGCGAGCCAGCAAAAAATAGGAGCATTGCGCCGTGATTGACTCAGTGTTGTGTCACTCATGGAGACAGTACGTCATCGTGAAGTTTATGTCCTTAGTAAGGGTAGACATCAAAAATTTCAGCCCTTTGGGTCCTGCCATAGAGTTATATTACAAGTGTCCTTCCAAGAAGGCTCAAAGTCATTGGCCACAGATAAAATGACGTCAAATCACGTTATATGTACAGTAGCTTTGATTGGACTGATCATGTCAACACCCATTGGTTAGAGCATTGAGCCAGTAACCGAAAGGTTGCTGGATCAAATCCCCGAGCTGACGAGGTAAAAAAGCTGTCGTTCCCTGAGCACTGCCCCTGAGCAAGGCAGTTAACCCACTGTTACCCGGGCGCCGAAGACGAGGATGACGATTAAGGCAGCCCCCCGCACCCCTCTGATTCAGTAGGGTTGGGTTAAATGAGGAAGACACATTTCAATTGAAGGCATTCAGTTGTACAACTGACTAGTGTGGTGGAAATTCTAATCAACAACGAGGAGAGACAAGGTCAATCACCAATCAGGATATTACTTTATTCAAAACGTATTAAGTAGAAAAGCATAGAGCAATTGCTTCTATAATGATGAGGCTGGTCGGCTCAACACTTCCAAGTGTTGTGGCGAGTAGCTCTGACATGCAAGGAATACAAAATATATTTGATAGAAAAGATACGCCCTTTTAGTCTTCTTCGCAAACAGCTGTATGGAATGGGTCACAAGGTGAAACTTGATATATGAGAAAGGAGTATCCCACAGCCAGATAGCATTTGATATGAAGACTGTTTTTATTGTTTAGCCTGGCAGCTAAGATGAGGCTCCGATCTCTTTCCTGGTACTTCATAGCATAGAAACACCAATTCATTCTATGGCATAAATCAATTGTCAACTCCAGATACTCCCATCTCAAGTAAAACCCCTTCATGACCACACACCTGGACAAGCTCGCTGAGGAGAGTGAGCCTCTAGGTCATACACTCCCCCAGGATAGGTGTGACATCAGAGATGACATACAATGGTTCCAGACACTACCCCACATATCTTTCTCAGACCTTATCTCCCCCAAGGAGGGAGTGACTGGCTCACAGACATTGTGGAGACAAGTACATGGTCCCCCATCAATCACGCCATCCCTTCACATGGTTGAGAATAGGTAAAGACACATTCACATATGAAGACAAATGTTCCCTCCTGTCCTCTTCTCTTTCTGATATTCTGCATAGCACCATAGACATGTGGAAGACACGCCTGACTTCTCCCCTCTCTGGGCCCCAGGTGACTGAGCCCCAGCTGAGGGAGGAAGTGCAATTGCCAACACCAGAGTCTGAAGGGATACATTCCAATAACAAGCATATCATATATGCATATTATGCAGATAAGACATCTTAATGATCTGTGTTTCCTAACTAATTCGGATTCTTCCGCCACATTAGGTATCTCCTTTTCCCTTTTTGTACTTTCAAAGTCTTAGCTAGCAGTCATCATCATGAGTCGACAATCTACTGGCAAATCCGTTTTAATCCTTGTCATATGACGAAAAATAATGAAGAGAAATTATAGATTAAATGTCTCGGTGCTCATTAACATAGACAGGCCTCTAACTCCTCTAGCTCCACAATGAGATAGGGTGCAGGCCAGGCAGCAGGCTGTTAGCCACCCTGCCAGCTTAGTTGAGTCTGCCACTAGCATAGTCAGTGTAGTCAGCTCAGCTATCCCCATTGAGACCGTGTCTGTGCCTCGCTCTAGGTTGGGCAAAACTAAACATGGTGGTGTTCGCCTTAGCAATCTCACTGGAATAAAGACCTCCTCCATTCCTGTCATTATTGAAAGAGATTGGGCAACTTAATGTTAGATCCCTCACTTCCAAGGCAGTTATAGTCAATTAACTAATTACTGTTCATAATCTTGATGTGATTGGCCTGACTGAAACATGGTTTAAGCCTGATGAATTGACTGTGTTAAATGAGGCCTCTCCTCCTGGTTACACTAGTGACCATATCCTCCACGCATCCCGCGAAGGCGGAGGTGTTGCTAACATTTACGAAAGCAAATTTCAATTTACAAAAAAATGGAAAAGTCCACAGACCCACTCCAAAAGGCATTTGGAGCCATCATCGACTCAGTGGGTTTTGTCCAACATGTCTCTGGACCTACTCACTGCCACAGTCATACTCTGGAATAAATATTGAGGATCTTAATGTTTTTCCTCATAGTCCAGGATTATCGGACCATCATTTAATTACGTTTGCAATCGCAACAAATAATTTGCTCACACCCCAACCAAGGATCATCAAAAGCCTTGCTATAAATTCTTGCGTAATACCCTAGATGCAGTCACAGCCCTAAAAACTAAAAACATTTGTCATAAGAAACTAGCTCCCTGGTATACAGAAAATACCTGAGCCCTGAAGCAAGCTTCCAGAAAATTGGAATGGAAATGGCGCTACACCAAACTGGAAGTCTTCTGACTATCTTAGAAAGACAGTACCTTGCAGTGTCGAAGAGACCTCACTGCTGCTCGATCATCCTATTTTTCTAACTTAATTGAGGAGAATAAGAACAATCCAACATTTATTTTTGATACTGTCGCAAAGCTACCTAAAAAGCAGCATTCCCCAAGAGAGGATGGCTTTCACTTCAGCAATGATAAATTCATGAACTTCTTTGATGAAAAGATCATGATTATTAGAAAACAAATTACGGACTCCTCTTCTAAATCTGCGTATTTCTCCAAAGCTCAGTTGTCCTGAGTCTGCACAACACTGCCAGGACCAAGGATCAAGGGAGACACTCAAGTGTTTTAGTACTATATCTCTTGACACCTTGATGAAAATAGTCTTGGCCTCTAAACCTTCAAGCTGTATACTGGACCCTATTCCAACTAAACTAAACCATTCTTCTCTAATTTAATTTAAAAAACTGTTGCTCAGCAACTCACTGCCTTCCTGAAGACAAACAATGTATACGAAATGCTTCAATCTGGTTTTAGACCCCATCATAGCACTGAGACTGTACTCGTGAAGGTGGTAAATTTCCTTTTTAATGGCGTCAGACCAATGCTCTGCATCTGTCCTCGTGTTCCTAGACCTTAGTGCTGCTTTTGATACCATCGATCACCACATTCTTTTGGAGAGATTGGAAACCCAAATTGGTCTACACGGACAAGTTCTGGCCTGGTTTAGATCTTATCTGTCGGAAAGATATCAGTTTGTCTCTGTGGAAATCAACTGACAAATCAACTGTAAATTTCGGTGTTCCTCAAGGTTCCGTTTTCGGACCACTATTGTTTTCACTATATATTTTACCTCTTGGTGATGTCATTCGGAAAAATAATGTTAACTTTCACTGCTATGCGGACATTACACAGCTGTACATTTCGATGAAACATGGTGAAACCCCAAAATTGCCCTCCCTGGAAGCCTGTGTTTCAGACATAAGGAAGTGGATGGTGGCAAATGTTTTACATTTAAAACCTGACAAAGCAGAGGTGCTAGTTCTAGGTCCCAAGAAACAAAGAGATCTTCTGTTGGCTCTGACAATTAATCTTGATGGTTCAGTCATCTCAAATAAAACTGAACGACCTCTGCTTTACTCTGGACCCTAATCTCTCTTTTTACGAACATATCAAGAATATTTCAAGGACAGCTTTTTTCCATCTTCGTAACATTGCAAAAATCTGAAACTTTCTGTCCAAAAATGATGCAGAAAAATGAATCCATGCTTTTGTCACTTTTAGATTAGACTACTGCAATGCTCTACTTTCCGGCTACCTGGATAAAGCACTAAATAAACTTCAGTTAGTGCTAAACACGGCTGCCAGAATCTTGAATAGAACCAAAAAATGTGATCATATTATTCCAGTGCTAGCCTCTCTACACTGGCTTCCTGTTAAGGCTAGGGCTGATTTCAAGGTTTTACTGCTAACCTACAAAGTATTACATGGGCTTGCTCCTACCTACATGCCTACATGTACGCTACAGTCACAAGACGCAGGCCTCCTTATTGTTCCTAGAATTTCTAAGCAAACAGCTGGAGGCAGGGCTTTCTCCTATAGAGCTCCATTTTCATGGAATGGTTTGCCTATCCCTGTGAGAGATGCAGACTCGGTCTCGACCTTTAAGTCTTTATTGACGACTCATCTATTCAGTACGTCCTACGATTGAGTGTAGTCTGGCCCAGGGGTGTGAAGGTGAACAAAAAGGCACTGGAGCAACAAACCACCCTTGCTGTCTCTGCCTGGCCGATTCCCCTCTCTCCACTGGCATTCTCTGCCTCTAACCTTATTACGGGGGCTGAGTCACTGGCTTACTGGTGCTCTTCCATGCCGTCCATAGGAGGGGTGCGTCACTTGAGTGGGTTGAGTCACTGACGGGATCTTCCTGTCCAGGTTGGCACCCCCCTTGGGTTCATGCCGTGGGGGATATCTTCATGGGCTATACTCGGCCTTGTCTCAGGGTAGTAGGTTGGTGGTTGAAGATATCACTCTAGTGGTGTGGGGGCTGTGCTTTGGCAAAGTGGGTGGGGTTATATCCTGCCTGTTTGGCCCTGTCCGGGGGTATCGTCAGACAGAGCCACAGTGTCTCCCGACCCCTCCTGTCTCAGCCTGGGGGGGTAATATGGTCAATCTGTTATATCTGGAGTATTTCTCCTGTCTCATCTGGTGTCCTGTGTGAATTTAAGTATGCTCCCTCTAATTCTCTCTGTCCCTTTTATCTCTTTCTCACTCTCCCTCTCTTTCTCTCTTATCTCGGAGGACCTGAGCCCTAGGACCATGCCTCAGGACTGCCTGGCCTGATGACTGCTTGCTGTCCCCAGTCCACCTGGTCATGCTGCTGCTCCAGTTTCAACTGTTCTGCCTGCGGCTATGGAACCCTGACCTGTTCACTGGACGTGCTACCTTGTCCCGAACTGCACCTGCTGTCTCTAACTCTGAATGATTGGTTATGAAAAGCCAACTGGCATTTACTCCTGAGGTGCTGACCTGTTGCATCCTCTACAACCGCTGTGATTATTATTATCTGACCCTGCTGGTCATCTATGAACATTTGAACATCTTGGCCATGTTCTGTTATAATCTCCACCCGGCATAGCCAGAAGAGGACTGGCCACCCCTCAGAGCCTGGTTCCTCTCTAGGTTTCTTCCTAGGTTCTGGCCTATCTAGGGAGTTTTTCCTAGCCACCGTGCTTCTACACCTGCATTACTTGCTGTTTGGGGTTTTAGGCTGGGTTTCTGTACAGCACTTTGAGATATCAGCTGATGTACGAAGGGCTATATAAATACATTTGATTTGATTTGATAGTAAGCTGTTAGTAGCCCATGTGCCTCACCCTAATAATTTGGTATATTTTCACCTCTTGATTTCACCTAATGTTACTGTTCTGACTTGGTGGTGCTGCACATATAGTTTATAACCTGTTTTTGAGAAATGTCATCTAATATTGTTAGAGGTTTCATTGTCTGCTTATATGCCCCCTTTTGTAATCCTATGGTTCTGACTTGGTGTACAGGGAAAATACTGTAAAAGCAGCCCATGTTCTGCATTCTGTCGCTGTACATTTCAAAAGTGCTGAACACAGTTATGTTGTTGCTCACTCATTAATATTTTTATCAAAATTACGGAATGCCTATTATCCACTCATCGTTCCCTCATGTCATAGTTTGTACATCTCAATTGTCAGTAGAAACTGCATTTGTTTAAGCAAGTCAGCCATATCAGCTATGTTTTTTAAAAAGTCAGTAAACAAGCCTGAATGAATTGTTTCGCTGCCAGACAAGGCTCCGCTGATAGCCAGGTGTAGCGGTGGTAAGGATTCAATCCATTGTGCTGAAAAGAAAGCTCTGCTGTTGGCGGCAGGGTAGCCTTGGACTAGTAACCGGAAGGTTCCAAGTTCAAATCCCCGAGCTGACAAGTTACAAATCTGTCGTTCTGCCCCTGAACAGGCAGTTAACCCACTGTTCCTAGGCCCTCATTGAACATAAGAATTTGCTCTTAACTGACTTGCCTAGTTCATTTATTTTTTATTTTTTACCTTTATTTATGTCGGCCCTAACAGTTTGTGGGCACCGCTTGTCGCCGTTATAGTGGAATTAATGTAGTGTCTTGGCTGGCATGCTGCTAAACATTTGTATTTATTTTTTGCCCAATAAGATAGATTTACATGCTAAAATCGCCACTGCTTGTATGATTCTATTGACAATCCCAGCCTTAGTTACAGTCGTACGTTTTTGTTCAAAATATTGAGTCATTGACACTGAAACAGTGCATCCCGAATGGGTGAATTCAGCAAACAATGTATCAGGCCAGCTGTGATTTACAACCTGATATCAATATATTTTGGACTAAGAAATATATTGGTGGTTTATATTAATTATGCATTGAGTGAAATATAACCTGCTTTTAAAACCTTTTTATGAAGTTTGTATTGCATAAACTGAGAATTTGATCTTTCGGACTGATATTATGATTGTCTGTTTTGTTTCATATCCGCAAAGTAGTTAAAACACTCTGTTCCACTTTCACGATACACTATTTTCCGAAATCTGACAGCAGTGTCTGCTTTTCATTTCGGGTGGACAGTGTACCAAAGATGTACACCATGTCACGTGTGTGTGCAGTGCATATTTAAGTTGCTTTATCAATCGGGGAGACCATTCGATGGGTCTTGCCAGGAAACTAATCCTGAAGACGGATGCTTTACCATCACTGACAGTGGATCAGGGGATCTTTCAAGCGCTGACCATAATGTAAGTATCAGAGTTTGATGAATCTGACACGGTGGTGGTGGCTATAACTGTGGCTGTTGACTTGTGAATGGTACATTTTCTGTAACACACCCGATATTTTTTTTTTCTTTTTTTTCCGTTCTTCCGTCCCTAAGCCCCCTACGTTGAGTCTGAGAACTGCCAGCACACAGCTGACACAAAGGAATTTTGTCCACAAAGGGAGTTGTGGTGTGTGTGTATAGCATTTGTACACTGAACATAAAAATCTAAACGCAACGTGCAATCATTTCAGAGTCACAGTTCATGTAAGGAAATCAGTCAATTGAAATCAATTCATTAAGTCCTAATCTATGGATTTCACATGACTGGGGATACAGATATGCATCTGTTGGTGACAGTTACCTTAAGAAAAAATGGTAGGGGCATGGATCAGAAAACCAGTCAGTATCTGGCGTGACCACCATTTGCCTCATGCAGCTCAACACATATCATTTGCAAAGAGTTGATCAGGCTGTTGATTGTGGACTGTGGAATGTTGTCTCACTCCTCTTCAATGGCTGTGCGAAGTTGCTGGATAATTCCAGGAATTGTGTGCAGATTCTTGCGACATGGGGCTGTGCAGTATCATGCTGAAACATGAGGTGATGGTGGTGGCGTGTATTCATGGATGCCAAGGGAGGCCAGGCTTCCCCAAATATCTGATCAATAAATATTTTTTAAATTATAAAATCATTTTATCTTTTTTCTCTGTTTTCACAATTTTCTGTCAATTCACAAGTACCCGAGGGAGGGAATCAGCGCCCCTCTGTCTCAGTATGTGTGGCCCATGTTTCTGATGCTGTCTGGACCAAAAGAGTACAACATGTTGCTGCTATAGCATTTGATTGGTTGATGCCAGCAAGCATTTGGCCTCCCTTGGTAAAAAATGAATAATAATTAACGTTGAGCTGGGCTCAACTGTGGGTTGTCTTGGTGCAGCAACATGCTCCCCAATGAAGGCCAGTTTGGTTTTGGCATCACATCAATCAAATCACTTCCTAAGCACATTTTCAGGAAAACGTGTCTGTTTCTGGTCTACTTGTGTTGATGTCCTGCAGTAGCTAGCTTGCAAAAAAACTTTCCTAAGCCATGGATGGAGGTGGGGATTTGGACTTGTGGTTTTGACTTAATTCTCCATACAGGCCAATGATTATGGCACGATTCTGATCTAACCATAATTAAATATGTTGTGCCACTGGCCTGAGACAATTGAAGTTCAATGTGTAGCTTAGATGTAGGCTCGCATTAACTAGCTAGCTAACTTAGCTGGTTCATTGTTGCCCATGCCAGGAAGTTAGCCTAGCATGCATTTGAGCTAGGTAGTCTATGACAACAAAAACTACAAGTGTACTGTATGACAGAGCCATAGACAGTTTTGCCAACATGAAAGAGAGGAGGATGGCATTGGCGTTCAACTAGTCTACAAGAATGGTCAGTCAACATTTTGTTTTACTTGCTCGCTTGCACACACAGATAAACAGAAATCAGTACCATGGACAGCCACAGGGTATTTAGCAACATTGATTGGACTTTATTGTTTTTGCTATCTCTAAGTTTGTTTTCAGTATATTAAATTGAGCATATATAGCCTTGTTGATTTGATGATGTTTAAATGTTTAAGTTGAAATGGAGATGGAATAGCGGAGGCAGTGCTCCTGTTGTCTTTGTGCTGACTTGCGGTAACTTTTTGGCTCTAAATCAGTAGTTGTTTAGTAAACTGTCTAAAACATTAACTTACTTGACCATGCTGACAGTGATATAACTTTTTTGTACTGTTTATTTTACCCACGCACCGCTACTGGGTGGCGGATGAATGGGACGTACCAGCCCGGTACAGTTGTTACCGGGATTCATTCGTGAAGAGCACACTTCTCCAGTATGCCAGTGGCCATCGAAGGTTAGCATTTGCACACTGAAGTCGGTTACAATGCCAAACTACAGTCAGGCCAACACCCTGAGGACGACGATAATGCAGATGAGTTTCCCTGAGACGGTTTCTGACAGTTTGTGTAGAAATTCTTCGGTTGTGGGGTCTCAGACGATCCCACAGGTGAAGAAGCCGGATGTGGAGGTCCTAGGCTGGCGTGGTTACACGTGGTCTGCGGTTGTGAGGCCGGTTGGACATACAGCAAAATTGGAGGCAGCTTACCATAGAGAAATGAACATTAAATTCTCTGGTAACAGCCCTGGTGGACATTCCAGCAGTCAGCATGCCAATTGCACGCTCCCTCAAAACTTGAGACATCTGTGGCATTGTGTTGTGTGACAAAACTGCACATTTTAGAATGGCTTTTTATTGTCCCCAGCACAAGGTGCACCCGTGTAATGATCATGCTGTTTAATCAGCTTCTTGATATGCCACACCTGTCAGGTGGATGGATTATCTTGGCAAAGGAGAAATGCTCACTAACAGGGATGTAAACAAATGTATGTAAAAACAGTTGATGTTTGTGTCATTGGGGCTAATCAGCTGTAATGATAGACATTTTAGAAAATTCAACAACTACTCTGTCTGCACAGCTTCCCAGGCAACCACCACAGCAGGAATGGTGTGATACAAAAAAAATCAGCCTTCCCAAGGCAAAGAAGGGGGATATGCTGTGAAGACAAACCCAACATACAATTTGAATTCATTTGACTTACAGTATTTGTCACATGCGCCGAATACAACAGGTGAAAGGCTGGGTGAACTCCTGGATGGCAGGAAGCTTGGCCCCAGTGATGTACTGGGCCGTACGCACTACCCTCTGTAGTGCCTTGCGGTCGGAAGCCGAGCAGTTGCCATACCAGGCAGTGATGCAACCAGTCATGATGCTTTCAATGGTGCAGCTGTAGAACTTTTTGAGGATCGGAGGACCCATGCCAAATCTTTTCAGTCTCCTGAGGGGGAATAGGTGTTGTCGTGCCCTCTTCACGACTGTCTTGGTGTGTTTGGACCATGATAGTTCATTGGTGATGTGGACACCAAGGAACTTGAAGCTCTCAACCTGCTCCACTACAGCCCGTCGATGAGAATGGGGGTGTGATTTGTCCTCTTTTTCCTGTAGTCCACAATCATCTCCTTTGTCTTGATCACATTTTGGGAGAGGTTGTTATCCTGGCACCACACTGCCAGGTCTCTGACCTCCTCCCTTTAGGCTGTTCAGGTACCACTGTTGTGTCGTCAGCAAACTTAATGATGGTGTTGAAGTTGTGCTTGGCCATGCAGTCATGGGTAAACAGGGTGTACAGGAGGGGACTGAGCACACACCCCTGAGGGGCCCCCGTGTTGAGGATCAGAGTGGCAGATGTGTTGTTTCCTACCCTTACCACTTGGGGGCGGCCCGTCAGAAAGTCCAGGATCCAGTTGCAGAGCCAGGTGTTTAGGTCCAGGGTCCTTAGCTTAGTGATGAGCTTTGAGGGCACTATGGTGTTGAACGCTGAGCTGTAGACAATGAATAGCATTCTCACATAGGTGTTCCTTTTGTCCAGGTGGGAAAGGGCATTGTGGAGTGCAATAGAGATTGCATCATCTGTGGATCTCTTGGGTCTCTAGGGTTTCTGGGATAGTAGTTAGCCAGTTAGCCCTATTGACTTATGGCCTTGCCATATAGGGAGGTAAAAATGCCCTTGTTAACACAGCATGTATTTATTAACGTATCAAGATAACATATTGTAGTCAGGCAACATATGAATTGTGAATAGGCAACATTCAGTCGGCCGCCATTGATTTCAATACATTTTGCGTCATTGTTGCATCATATTTCTTTGCATACTTTCCGTTTAAGCTTGCATCGATGCGTGCTTCAAAATATGTACAAACGGAGTACACATTTGAGAAGTGCCCTCTGTGCTCCGTTCACATACTTTGATTTGGACTCGCACTCTGAGCCTCCCAAACTCCAATTTGCGTACTCGGAGCATGGTAGTATACATTTTGAGAAACACCCATAGTTATTTCAGGCACACACAAATTCAAAACACAAATGTTAAAAAGTTTAACAGAAAAGTGCACAACCAAATATTGCATATTTCTAAATGAGTACTTCAAATACACCAGGAAACACATTGTAGAATGAGTAGATCACTACATCAACTAATTGATAGCATCATAACTCAGAACAGTAAATAAAAAGGAAATTAAATTACTTACCCATTTAACAAACATTTCCCTTTTCAAAAACATTACAGGCTATTTAGACAGACTCCTGGATCTCTTCTTCAGGTGCGACCAAATGGAAAAGAGGATGGACAGGAAGATTGACGTCATCCTGAGGTCACATGAGTCTGCTCCACCTAACCACAGATACCATGGTGCTGAAGCTGGTCTCTCTCACAGTGGGGTTCTACCAAACATCATCCTCCAATCCCTTTTCAGCAGAACTACATGTCATTGACCAGTATGCCCACAGCTCAGCTTCCCCCAAACCCTCAGTCAGACAGAGGGAGTCGGTCTTAGGCCTATACAGAACCCTCCTGTGGACTTCGAACTGCTGTGGACTTCGAAATCGACATCCACGTCTTCGGCGCCCGGGGAACAGTCGGTTAACTACTTTGCTCAGGGGCAGAACGACAGATTTTTACCTTGTCAGCTCGAGCATTTGATCCAGCAACCTTTCGGTTACTGGCTTAATGCTCTAACCACGAGGCTACCTGCTGAGTTTGCCTAGGAGGTCAACCGCCTAGTTTCTCTTGCATATACTGGTGTTGGCTTGGTACTTCAGGACCAGCTTGCCACCGATGCTTTCCTTATTAAGGGACTTAAAAATCAGGGACTTAAAAATCAAAAAGTAGCATATGAGGTGATGAACAGTGACCCTGGAATCCTGGCTCAAGCACAGCAGGTAGTGGTGGTACATGAGCCCTACTTCAAGGCTACCATTGGCCGTGACAGTGACGCAAACCTCGGGGCTCGACGCATATAGTCCTGGTTTGACTCAGATGAGCCACCAACAACAATCAAGGACCCAAGTATGTCACCAAAACAAGATGAGTCCATGCTGGATGAGGTGAAACAGATGTGGGTGGAACTGAAAAGCCTTACACAACTCCCTGCACACTACAAGGTAGCCATCTCCAGCCCCAACAGCTTCTGAGAGGGGAAGGAGGGGATCCAGCCAGGGCAGAGTGACATTCAGGTCCCTGTGTCCTAGCAGAGCCACCTGTTACCAATGTGGGAAGGACGGGCATTTCCGTATACAATGCTCCAGGTCCCCAATCCCTGCCCCGTACAGAACTTCATTCACAGGTAACAACTCTGCTCCAAGTACCAGTACCATGCCACCCACAGTCTACTGATAGAGCGAGTTGGACTCGGAAAGGACACTTGTCATTCCTCCTAAGCATAAGTGCCTCACCTGGGGGAGGTTGACAACCCCAAGCCTGGTGCTCCTACTGTTCTCAAGCCACTGAGCATGGCTGAGGATGTCTCCTCGGGCAGTGTTGCAGTTCTTCCTGAACCATCGAAACTTCAGCAGTGGGTCAGCCGGACACCACACAAACCAGAAAACGAGCAGCTGGCATGGGAGAAAATGTTAGATCTAGACACAACACAAGTCCAGTCAGAGGGAAACATGGGGACTTTCAGGCCTGCACACCAGCCTGTCCAACATTCATTCTTTGGGTTCACACCCAGCAAAACAGGGCTGAAGAACAATAGTAAATTCAGGGGCGCAACTTTCACTGCGGACGGGGTGGACATGACCCCCCCCCCCACATTCTAAAATTGCACTGTGATACTAAAAGCGCCGTCTGTGCACTTTCAATTATTGAACCATTGATTCTATTCTTGGATAATATCATGTATAAATGTACATCTACATGGAGATAATTATTTGTCATGCCTCATCTGAGCAGGATCAGACGGTGACAGGGGTCTCAGCAGGGTCAGGCAACCAGGGAAGTCCATTCTGTGTCAAAGGGTTGATAACGTTTTTTCCCGATGACACAAAACATGTAAAACAAAAATGTGAGGAAGACGCTATTGATGATGATGAATGGATGCAGATATGTTAGAATGCCCGCTCATGGTCATATAATCTCAGACATAAATTACTGAAGTTTAAGACCATCCAGAGAACAAACATACAATATAGCAATGGAACTGTATATCATGCACTCAGAAATGTCATTCCTCTGCTGGAGGTGTAAAACACAAAAGGGGAAATATTTGCATGTTATGGTCTTGTGAAGGCTGGCTGAATTCTGGCAAAGAGTATGTTCTTTTATTTCAGCATGTCTGCAGCTTCTCCCTTCTCTCTGTTTTTGTTTGCTTGGAAATGTTGATACTGGAGACTGTTCTCAGAAGAAACTGTGTAACCTAGCATTTATAGTGGCTAAGAAATGCATTGCCATGAATTGGAAGGTTGGTTATCCACCCACAATGTCACAATGGATGGCGGATTTGATTTATTTTCCAGATTAAGGGTATACTGTGCAACTTTCATAAGGTCTGGGTGCCTTATATGTTGAGTCAGGACTCACACCTGCTTACACATATAGAAGTAGCAGTAGTTCACCTGGCTTGTGTGCAAATTTAGGCTTAAAAATGTGCCCAGTTGGGGATGTCTGACAGTATTTCTGATTTTCTTAACTCACCATCACTGATGAATGAATGAGCTGTGGAGCTTCTCAACTTAATTCTTCTTTACCTCCAACAGCAAGTAAACAAAGTCTGTATTTAGAATCCTCAAAATGATTTGAACAATATTTCCAGCTCTCTCCCGTTCTCTCCCTCTCCCTCATAGCCACTCGGTATGAAAGGGAAAAATGTAACGCCCTGGGGATCCAGTGGAAACGTCCTGAAATATGTGATTATTTCTTATCTCTTGTACAAATAGCCTAGAGCTGTCTCTGTCCTGAGCAGAGACGGCTCACTGGAGCTCGGGACAAGAATATTTTATACAATGTGTCAAGTTTGCTAGCCCGAGTTTCGGCCGACCCAGTTGATAGTTCATACAATGTTTCAAGTTCATTGGTTACGCAGGGCCTGTCTGCAATGTGATTTATAGTATATGTATTTTGATCAGGATATTTTCTACTTGCAGGCTGCTTTTATGTGTTGGCTTTACATTGCCAATTTTTACATAGCTGGCAATGGCAATAAAAGTTACTTTTTGATTTGTATCATTTAGATTTGGAAAGTAGATTAACCACAGCCAATGATTTTGAGATACAAAGACTATTATAAACTAAATTAAACTGTGCATATGAAAATCATAACACAGATTGGTAGAAATGGTCAGATAAATTGGCACTCCAAATTGAAACGGTTGCCGACCGCTGGTGTAGCCTATTACCGGCAACTTCAGGAGCTTAATGGCACTTAATTAAAACACGTAGGTTGGGTCTATAAATGGAAAAATACACATTTGAACATTTTGACCAATTGATTGGTCTAAAGAAAAGACTACTCTTGGTTGAATAAGATTTTTTTTCGAGTGACTGTCAACATGGCACCGTCATAGGATGCCACCTTTCCAACAAGTCAGTTTGTCAAATATCTGCCCTGCTAGAGCTGCCCCGGTCAACTGTAAGTGCTGTTATTGTGAAGTGGAAACATCTAGGAGCAACAACGGCTCAAATGTGAAGTGGTAGGCCACACAAGCTCACAGAACGGGACCACCGAGTGCTGAAGCACTTCTCGGTCCACGGTTGCAACACTCACTACTGAGTTCCAAACTGCCTCTGGAAGCAACGTCAGCTCAAGAACTGTTCTTCGGGAGCTTAATGAAATGGGTTTCTATAGCCGAGCAGAAGCCTAAGATCCCCATGCGCAATGCCAAATGTCGGCTGGATTGGTGTAAAGCTCGTCGCCATTGGACTCTGGAGCAGTGGAAATGTGTTCTCTGAAGTGATGAATCATGCTTCACTATCTGGCAGTAAGACGGATAAATCTGGGTTTGGCAGATGACAGGAGAACGCTACCTGCCCGAATGCAGAGTCAAAAGTTTGGACACACCTACTTATTCGAAGGATCTTCTTTATTTTTACTATTTTCTACATTGTAGAATAATAGTGAAGACAACAAAACTACGAAATAACACATGGAATCATGTATTTACCAAAAAAGTGTTAAACTAATCAAACTATATTTTAATTTGAAAATATTATAAATTCAAAATATATCAAAGTAGCCACCCTTTGCCTTGATGACAGCTTTGCACACTCCTGGTATTCTCTCAACCAGCTTCATGAGGTTTATTTGCATGGTTAAAAGTTAATTTGTGGAATTTTTTTCCGTCTTAATGCGTTTGAGCCAATCAGTTGTGTTGTGACAAGGTAGGGTTGGTATACAGAAGATAGCCCTATTTAGTAAAATACCAAGTCCATATTATGGCAAGAACAGCTAAAATAAGCAAAGAGAAATGAGATTCCATCATTACTTTAAGACATGAAGGTCAGTCAATCCGAAAAATTATCCAAGTGCAGTCGCAAAAACTATGGTGAAACTGGCACTCATGAGGACCTACACAGCAAAGGACGAGCCAGAGTTACCTCTGCTGCAGAGGATAAGTTCATTATAGTTATCAGCCCAAATAAATGCTTCACAGATTTCAAATAACAGACACATCTCAACATCAACTGTTCAGAGGAGACTGCGTGAATCAGGCCTTCATGATCAAATTGCTGCAAAGAAACCACTAGTAAAGGACACCAATAAAAAGAAGAGACTTGCTTGGGCCAAGAAAAACGAGCAATGGACATGAGACCGGTGGAAATCTGTCCTGAGGAGTCCAAATGTGAGATTTTTGGTTCCAACCGCTGTGTCTTTGTGAGACGCAGAGTAGGTGAACGGATGATCTCCGCATGTGTGGTTCCCACCATGAAGCATGGAGGAGGAGGTGTAATGGTGCTTTGCTGGTGACACTGTCAGTGATTTATTTAGAATTCAAGGCACACTTAACCAGCATGGCTACCACAGCATTCTGCAGCGATACGCCATCCCATCTGGTTTGCGCTTAATGGAACTATCATTTGTTTTTTTAACAGGACAATGACACAACACACCTCCAGGCTGTGTAAGGGCTATTTGACCAAGAAGAAGATAGATGGAGTGCTGCATAAGATGACCTGGCCTCCACAATCACCTGACCTCAACCGAATTGAGATGGTTTGGGATGAGTTGGACCGCAGAGTGAAGGAGAAGCAGCCAATAAGTGCTCAGCATATGTGGGAACTCCTTCAAGCCTGTTGGAAAAGCATTCCAGGTGAAGTTGGTTGAGATAATGCCAAGAATGTGAAAAGCTATCATCAAAGCAAATATATATTTTTTTAACTCTTTTTTTTTGTTTACTACATGATTCCATATGTGTTATTTCATAGATTTGTTGTCTTCACAATAATTATACAATGCTGAAAATAGTACAAATAAAGAAAAACCCTTGAATGGGTTGGTGTGTCCAAACTTTTGACTGGTACTTGTACAGTGCCTTGCGAAAGTATTCGGCCCCCTTGAACTTTGCGACCTTTTGCCACATTTCAGGCTTCAAACATAAAGATATAAAACTGTATTTTTTTGTGAAGAATCAACAACAAGTGGGACATAATCATGAAGTGGAATGACATTTATTGGATATTTCAAACTTTTTTAACAAATCAAAAACTGAAAAATTGGGCGTGCAAAATTATTCAGCCCCCTTAAGTTAATACTTTGTAGAGCCACCTTTTGCTGCGATTACAGCTGTAAGTCGCTTGGGGTATGTCTCTATCAGTTTTGCACATCGAGAGACTGACATTTTTTCCCATTCCTCCTTGCAAAACAGCTCGAGCTCAGTGAGGTTGGATGGAGAGCATTTGTGAACAGCAGTTTTCAGTTCTTTCCACAGATTCTCGATTGGATTCAGGTCTGGACTTTGACTTGGCCATTCTAACACCTGGATATGTTTATTTTTGAACCATTCCATTGTAGATTTTGCTTTATGTTCTGGATCATTGTCTTGTTGGAAGACAAATCTCCGTCCCAGTCTCAGGTCTTTTGCAGACACCATCAGGTTTTCTTCCAGAATGGTCCTGTATTTGGCTCCATCCATCTTCCCATCAATTTTAACCATCTTCCCTGTCCCTGCTGAAGAAAAGCAGGCCCAAATCATGATGCTGCCACCACCATGTTTGACAGTGGGGATGGTGTGTTCAGCTGTGTTGCTTTTACGCCAAACATAACGTTTTGCATTGTTGCCAAAATTTCAATTTTGGTTTCATCTGACCAGAGCACCTTCTTCCACATGTTTGGTGTGTCTCTCGGGTGGCTTGTGGCAAAAACTCAAAACTGAAAGATTGGGCGTGCAAAATTATTCAGCCCCTTTACTTTCAGTGCAGCAAACTCTCTCCAGAAGTTCAGTGAGGATCTCTGAATGATCCAATGTTGACCTAAATGACTAATGATGATGATAAATACAATCCACCTGTGTGTAATCAAGTCTCCGTATAAATGCACCTGCACTGTGATAGTCTCAGAGGTCCGTTAAAAGCGCAGAGAGCATCATGAAGAACAAGGAACACACCAGGCAGGTCCGAGATACTGTTGTGAAGAAGTTTAAAGCCGGATTTGGATACAAAAAGATTTCCCAAGCTTTAAACATCCCAAGGAGCACTGTGCAAGCGATAATATTGAAATGAAAGGAGTATCAGACCACTGCAAATCTACCAAGACCTGGCCGTCCCTCTAAACTTTCAGCACATACAAGGAGAAGACTGATCAGAGATGCAGCCAAGAGGCCCATGATCACTCTGGATGAACTGCAGAGATCTACAGCTGAGGTGGGAGACTCTGTCCATAGGACAACAATCAGTCGTATATTGCACAAATCTGGCCTTTATGGAAGACTGGCAAGAAAGCCATTTCTTAAAGATATCCATAAAAAGTGTCGTTTAAAGTTTGCCACAAGCCACCTGGGAGACACACCAAACATGTGGAAGAAGGTGCTCTGGTCAGATGAAACCAAAATTGAACTTTTTGGCAACAATGCAAAACGTCATGTTTGGCGTAAAAGCAACACAGCTGAACACACCATCCCCACTGTCAAACATGGTGGTGGCAGCATCATGGTTTGGGCCTGCTTTTCTTCAGCAGGGACAGGGAAGATGGTTAAAATTGATGGGAAGATGGATGGAGCCAAATACAGGACCATTCCGGAAGAAAACCTGGTGGAGTCTGCAAAAGACCTGAGACTGGGACGGAGATTTGTCTTCCAACAAGACAATGATCCAAAACATAAAGCAAAATCTACAATGGAATGGTTCAAAAATAAACATATCCAGGTGTTAGAATGGCCAAGTCAAAGTCCAGACCTGAATCCAATCAAGAATCTTTGGAAAGAACTGAAAACTGCTGTTCACAAATGCTCTCCATCCAACCTCACTGAGCTCGAGCTGTTTTGCAAGGAGGAATGGGAAAAAATGTCAGTCTCTCGATGTGCAAAACTGATAGAGACATACCCCAAGCGACTTACAGCTGTAATCGCAGCAAAAGGTGGCTCTACAAAGTATTAACTTAAGGGGGCTGAATAATTTTGCACGCCCAATTTTTCAGTTTTTGATTTGTTAAAGTTTGAAATATCCAATAAAAGTCGTTCCACTTCATCATTGTGTCCCACTTGTTGTTGATTCTTCACAAAAAAATACAGTTTTATATCTTTATGTTTGAAGCCTGAAATGTGGCAAAAGGTTGCAAAGTTCAAGGGGGCCGAATACTTTCGCAAGGCACTGTATTTATATGTATATATTCTCATTCCTTTACTTAGATTTATGTTTATTAGGTAGTTGTTGCGGAATTGTTAGATATTACTGCACTGTCGGAACTAGAAGCACAAGCATTTCGCAACACTCGCAATAACATCTGCTAACCATGTATGTTACCAATACAATTTGATTTGACCAAGAATCTACTTGAACAAACCACATTTCTATTAAAAGTGTAGTTTATTTTGGTGTGTGATTCGTGTTGCCTTATTCCCATGACCTATGTGAAAATAACTTATACTCCTTGGTCACTTAAAGACTGACTGAACATTGCTGAAGGGCTTAAGCTACATTCTCATGTGACCCACTAGAATCAGCCAAGCCACGCAGCAGTCAGTCTAGACAGGGCCCGGAGCCAATCAAAAGTTATTTTTGAATCACCTCATACAGTAGGTGTTCTCTGCAGACCTACTAGGTCAAATAGATAAATACTTTCAACTAGATTAGCTGCACTTGATTTGGCTTGCCTACAATGGAACCAATGAAATAGTCCCAAAAGTGCAAACGCCAAGTTAATTGAGTGCACTTCAAATACAGTATTGGACATACAGCATGTATTTGACCTAGGTCTGGTGCTATGACGGTTTTGGTTACATGCAAGATGTTGATGAGAGACTGTTGAAAAGATGGTGGAACAATGATTAAGGATCTGTCGTTTGTATTCCTCAAACTGAAAAAACTGTGGAACACTAACTGCTGTATACGTTCTATGATATATATTGAAATGACGTGTGACCACTGTGAAACAAGCAACTTATTAAACTAGCTAAAACCTATTCAAACAATGTTATAAATAAACCTTGACTGTTGAGCTGACTTGAGCTATTTCCTTGACTCGTTTTCTTTTCTAAACTGTTGACTGTGATCATTATCAGGTCTGTCACTACGGGGATGGTGGGAAGTGAGAGATGCTTGTCTGTTTGATAGCTGGGAAATTATGAGATTCTCATCGAGGATCGCCCAGGTATCAGCAAATAGGTTATTATAGTAAATTACACATTACACAATAACATTACACATTGGCCAATAGATGGCGATATAATGCCACATTTCTCCCAGCCATGTAAAGTGCTTTGTCTGGCATTTCTGATTCTAACTCAACAGACACAACTACGGAAGTCCAGAGAGGACATATGAATACAAATAAATGGTTCCCTCATTATGTCAAGATCACAATTTACTAACTCATGATCACGACAAAACAAAAGTTGTTTAGTCGACATCACAAGATAATCAAAAGTACTACGCGTTAGCCATTAATTTGTTCAGATGCATGATAACCACTTCATCAAGGAGCCCTGTGGCTGCGTAGATCACCATTTTTTTACAATTTATTAGGATCCCCATTAGCCAACAACAAATGGCGACAGATAGTCTTACTGGGGTCCGACACATAACAACAAATAAGTTACAGACAAAATATTTTACAATTTACATACATAAAAAACAAACATGTAACACAATGCGGGGCATTTAAGCCGTGAACGATGCCTGACAGGCATCCCCGTCTCCCAGACTGCGTGCCGCCCCCAAGACCACAGCCAATCGCATGTAAGGAACAACACAGCTAACTTTGTCTTGTGAGCCAGCTAGTTAGATACGTAGTCTTGTTAGATAGATAGCTAGCAAGCTAGCTTGTTATCTATGCTGGTTGTTAACTTGCATAAGTGATATGTGTATAATTAAAAGGGACACTACATGTTTTGTGAATAATATTTACATTTACAGTTGGTAGGCTCCATTCCTGACAGGCTGATCAGATTACATTTCAGCCTCAGAGGCTGATAAATCAGGATGCTGGCTTGGAGGCTGTGTTATAGGTAAGGTTCCTTGCAGGCAGATTAGCTGTCAAAGTGCTTTATAGGCAGATGCATATCTGATCCGGGGGTTGAGCTCCATTTCTGGCAGGCTGATCAGATTCAATAGCAGCCTCAGAGGCTGATGTCAGGATGCTGCTTTGTAGGCTGTTTCATAGGTAAAGCTCCTTGCAGGAAGCCTACTAGGCAGCATCCTGACTTAACAGCCTCTGTGGCTACTATTGAATCAGGTCAGCCTGCCAGGAATAGAGCGCACCAGTCTTGATCATATACATAATGCACTGACTGCTAATCTGCCTGCAAGGAGCTTTACCTATGAAACAGCCTACAAGGTAGAATCCTGATTTATCAGCTTCTGAAACTGCTATTGAATCTGATCAAGCTCTGAGGCTGAAATTTAATCTGATAAACTCACCCACTATGTAAATATTATTAGATTTGTTTGTCACTGGCCTACACAATACCCCATAATGTCAAAGTGGAATTGTGTTTTTGGAAATGTTTACAAATTAAAATATGAAGCAGAAATGTCTTGAGTCTTGAGTATTCAACCCCGTTGTTATGTAAATGACATATTTCTGTATTTCATTTTCAATCAATTTGCAAACATTTCTAAAAACATGTTTACACTTTGTCATTATGGGGTATATTGTGTCGATGGGTGGGGTATGAATACTTTCTGAAGGCACTAGCTGCGTTGTTGCTTGCATGCGATTGGCTGTGGTCTTAGGGGTGGCATACAGCCTGGGAGACAGTGTTGCCTGTCAGGCATGTTCAGGGCTTAAGTGCCCTACAAGGGCTTAGATTCCCCAAGAGCTGTTAGATCAAGGTAACGGACAATTAGCTTGCTAACATTCTAACTTATGAACTGATAATGAGCTCCAAACACAAATGAAAGCATGATCTCGTGATCTCAAAAAAAAAAAAATGTTATGTTGGGATCATGCGATAAATAAGTTGTGATCTCGACACAAGTGCTTTTATTTTTCTTCATATGTCCTCTCTGGACTTCTGTAAACAACTCACATAGATAAACATTTAAAACATTAAACAAATACTTATTATACATTTAAAAAAAAATCTAGCATATTGTAACACGCCATATCAAAGTACAGAATTGTAGTGTTCCATAAAGCAATTTTGTGAATTATCCAGTCATTTCATGATATGGGGTTTGACATCACTGATGCCATATTGGGAGCACAATAGAATGGTAAATGCAATATGGATGTCTGTGATGATGAACACAGCATTAGTAAGTCTGGCTGTGTCCACCTTATTCAACTGTTTGGTTCTCTTGCAATCAACAAACAAACAGTCATGAATAGCCAGGCCTTACTGTCACACTATATACACAGACTGCTGGGACCCACATTACCGTAACGAAAAACACTAAAGCCTTGTTTCGAAAAATAAATTAATAACAAGGAGCGCTGTGAGCCAATTGGAGAGGTCCAAAACATCTGGATCCCCATCTGTCACTGTCAATCATTCTCAGTGCTGCATTATTTTTACCCAGTAAAAAAAACAGAGCCTGTGCCAAAAGATTAACCTCCCCAGGGAATTAATCACTGTATAACCATAGAGATTAACCACTTGTATTATGTAGCTCATTTTACAGGGCCTGGGAAATATTGTTCAGAACGACACTGTTGTTGGAGCATAACTATATACTCTTTGGCTATTGTACTACTTTATCCACCAGAGGGAGACTCCAGGCAAGACTCTCCTACAAGTGGTCGGTTAATCTGAGGATTTGAAGTCAGCCAGTTCCAATGTGATCATGGCAACGGCTTTACCTATGCCTCTGAGGTAAGGGAGACCAGGAATAGGCTGCATTATATTTGCCATACAACATGTTGCATACATGTGGGAAAGCCATGCATGAATTGGCTCCGATGATTATGTGGGGAGATTCTTAACACAGTTGTAAGAAAGGCCACAACTAGGGTCTGTTTGATTTGGCCAAATATGGTCAAAATATATAGGGCCTACATAAACAGGGCCTACCTGTTGGACCCCAATAAAACAGACAGGGCCAACTACAGGTATAACAAATACTGTTATCTTGAAAGAAAAACAAATACACTGTGTATTCTTATTGAAATGCATTGAACAAATATATATCGATTATAATACAATTGTGTTCCCAATCCCTTCCCTTTGATATGCTTGGTGCGCCACTCTAAGGCCGTGTTCGAGAGCATCAAAACCATGATATTTCATAGGTAATTTTTGACCGACTGCGTGATCTACAAACAATACTGAGTAGTTATTTCTGATGCACGGTGATTTGTCGATTAGTCAATCTTTACTCGGCTTTAAAGCCGGCTGCAATATCGAACGCGCCCATTCAGACAGGCGTCACTGGTCAGCGTCTTTCGCCCCCTCCTTCATCGTCCTCCTCTCTGCACGCCCCTTCGGCCTTAAATGAACGCGATAAATCCTTGCGCGTCATGAGTCTTCGAGGGGATTGGTCAATCAACTGTGTCTTACGTTCATCCCTGTAGAGTGACCACGCCCCCGAAAATAACGCTCGTGTGGTGGAGCAAGAAAAAGAAAAAAGAAGAGCCTCAACTGTAGGCAGAAACGGATTTACCGAATATCACAAGTGACGATACCAACATACCACACATTTTTTTGAAACACTGGGTAATTTGGATTCAAGGTAACGTCTAGGTTGTCCCTGACGCTCCTTGTTTACAGGAGCTTGGGATACACCGGTTTCGGATTGTCTGAACTGCCTGCAATCGTAACATCAGACGCTTCTAGCTAGCCAGCTTGTTGGCTAGTTTAGTTACCGGTAGCTAACTAAAGTAACGTGATCCATTAGCTATAACCGCCGTTACTTATGCGTATAATACTAAGTCAGCCCTCGGCTATTTAATTATATGTTCTAGTTAGTTTCTTTAATCGGAACAAACCTGTTAGCTAACCTGGCTAGCTAAAGTTAACTTACATTCACAAGTCCCACCCTCCAAAGTATAATTAATTATATGCTAAATTAGCTGGATAGTTTGCTAGCTGGTGTAACAGTAGTAAGTAGCTACGTCGTCTGTTCGCTAATCAGCTAGCTAGTTTAACTCAGATTGGATATAATTAGTTAGCTATCTAGCTAGGTCAATTATTCCGTGCTGTTGATATTGATCTGTTATACCATTAGCCGGAGGGGTTGAGCCGCTACCCTGGCAAGGAGACGGGCGAAAAAGAGGAGGCGAAATAAAGAGAACAGGGAGGCCAGCGAGGGAACCAGCTAACGGTCGTTATCATTTGTGCTAACGTTTACGGGTCAGCTGTCATAAAAGCATCTAGCGAGCGAGCTATCTAGCTAACGCTAACTTACCCAACTTGACAGCTCAGTCAGATATCATAAACGAACGCTAACGTCACTGGTCATATTTCATTCTTTACACAAGACCGACCTCCCTTCGACATAAATAAGTGTCACTATTTGCTTGGACATTGTGTTAGCTGGCTAAACTAAGCAACCTCTCCGGTGAACTGCTCATCAATGTCAGCAAGCTAACCCAGTTTCTCTGACGCTATTACCAGTGTCAGCTATCTCACAGTAGCAGTAGCTAACTAGCGTGCTACACATGGACTGATAGAATTCGTAGCTAGCTACATTTATATTTTTGTAAGAAAAACACAGTATACCTGAACATATTTGTAGTTAGGTAGCGCCGTCTAAACACAGTCATGAGTATCGAGATACCGGTGGGATTGACGGAATTGCTGCAAGGCTACACGGTGGAGGTGCTTCGACAGAGGCCACCGGACCTGGTGGAATTCGCCGTGCAATATTTCACGCGCTTGCGGGACACCAGAAGCCAAGATGGGGCGGGTGCTGCTGTCAAGCTCGGGAAAGGAGTGATGTTTGATGGGGAGCCGATGCAAACCGAGTCAAATGGAGACGAAGACGGGTCCGACGAGTCTGATTTCGAGCGTAAGTTACTGCCTGATAAGGCCTTCCACCTAATATGGCCCAGACTGAATACGATCATGCTTAGTTGGCCATTTGAAACAGATGTGATAGAGATGAGTACAGATGGACTAAAAGTCTGCACTTCAGGACTGTAGTTGGAGAACCTTAGTTAAAACTAGTTAGTCTTATGACTGCAACTGTCAGTGACATCCTATAGGCTGCACATGTTATATTAGATCCCACTGCGGATCTTATTTGGTTGGTTAATTGTCTTCAATGATGACATGAGTGCATGCACCCCACACCCATGCCATGAAAAACATATTTTCAGAAAAAAAGATGCAGCCAGCTAATGTCTGCCAGCCCTGGCCGGACATAAGATGCCATGTTTGTTGTATTGTCACATGCACAAGTACAGTGAAATGCTTACATTGCAAGCTCTACCCAACAGCGCAGTAATCAATATCAAAATAGTATAACTAATTCAAAGTAAAAAGTATAATAATAATAGTGCCTATAGTAACCTACACCCCCTTGAACTTTTTCACATTTTGTTGCGTTTCAAAGTGGGATTGAAATGGATTTAATTGTCATTTTTGGTAACACTTCATTTTAAGGGGTCCTTATTACATAAGTAATTACACTGTAACAAGTATTGTAATTAATTGTAATAATTCATAACTACACTGTAATTGTAGTCTAATTATAGTGGTGTAACAAAGCATGTTACCATGCTTGTTACAAAGTGTTCAAGTGTCCTATAGCATCCCAACTCACAATATTTCTGCCTGCACAAACCACGTGATAATTGTTAGCCAATTGATAACCTACCACCTCGCTGACACATCTCTGCAATAAAGGGCTCTGGAGTCTTGATGGCAAAACGGGTTCAGAAACGATAATTAAAAAAAAAAATACTTTAAATTGTTGGTGCATTTGACAATGGGTGAATTAATAAACCATAAATTAAAATTGACACATTCAAAAAAGTTATGGTTAAGAATGTGGGAGTCATTCGTGCTTGCCAAATTGTATGCCTATAAAGCTTGGTTGAATAATGGTTTTAGGGCTGACACCAATTAGTTGACTGGTCGATTGTTAGGCTGTTGGTCAACCGAGATTATTTTAGTCGAGTAGTTCTATACATGCATGCATGGATGAGGAGTGTTGCTGCACAGCTATTTTCAGGTCTCCAGAGATGTTATATCGGGTTCAAGTCCGGGCTCTGGCTGGGCCACTCAAGGACATTCAGAGACTTGTCCCGAAGCCACTCCTGTGTTGCTTTGGCTGTGTTCTTAGAGTTGTTGTCCTTCCTTTGGAAGGTGAACCTTCGTCCCAGTCTGAAGTCCTGAGTGCTCTGGAGCAGGTTTTCATCAAGGATCTCTGTACTTTGCTCCGTTCATCTTTCCTTCAATACTGACTAGTCTCCCAGTCCCTGCTGCTGAAAAACATCCCCATAGCATGATGGTGCCAGGCTTCCTCCACACGTGAAGCTTGGCATTCAGGCCAAAGAGTTACATCTTATTTTCGTCAGACCAGAGAGCCTTGTTTCTCATGGTCTGAGATTCTTTAGGTGCCTTTTGGCAAACTCCAAGTGGGCTGTTATGTGCCTTTTTACTGAGGATTGGCTTCCGTCTGGCCACTCTACCATAAAGGCCTGATTGGTGGGGTGCTGCAGGGATGGTTGTCCTTCTGAAAGGTTCTCCCATCTCCACAGAGGGGCTCTGTCAGTGACCATCGGGTTCTTGGTCACCTCCCTGACCAAGGCCCTTCGTCCCCGATTGCTCAGTTTTGCCAGGCGGACAGCTCTAGGAAGAGTCTTGGTGGTTCCAAACTTCTTCCATTTAAGAATGATGGAGGCCACTGTGTTCTTGGATCTTCAATGTTGGAGAATTATTATTTTTTTGGTTCCCTTCCCCAGATCTGTGCCTCGACACAATCCTGTCTCGGAGCTCTACCGACAATTCCTTCGACCTCATTGCTTGGTTTTTGCTCTGACATGCACTGTCAACTGTGGGACCTTATATAGACCGGTGTGTGGCTTTCCAAATAATGTCCAATCAATTGAATTTACCACAGAACTCCAATCAAGTTGTAGAAACATCTCTAGCATGATCAATGGAAACAGGATGGACCTGAGCTCAATTTCGAGTCTAATAGCAAAGAGTCTGAATACTTATGTAAATAAGGTAGTTCTGTTTTTGTCTTTCTTAACCTGTTTTCGCTTTGTCATTATGTGTAGATTGATGAAGAATTTTATTTAATCCATTTTAGAATAAGGCTGTAACGTAATAAAATGTGGAAAACGGGACGGGGTCTGAATACTTTCCGAATGCACTGTAACCTTGCAAGGCTTCACTGTTGAGGAACAGTCTCACGTTTGGATGAGATTCCTTGGTGCAGAATAAATATCAACCCGCACAGAGAAGCACAAAATTGAACTGAACAAAATTTTCGAAGTTTCTAAGTTCTAAGTGTTTTCCGCCTTAGTTAACACTATCAACGTTTCCCTTTACTTTGGGAATTGTGATCAAGTCAACGCAATATTAGCCACTTTCAATGCAACATACCGAAACAAAACAAACTATACAAGAGATTTTGTTTTAGGCGGAACATCGGAGTAGGATTCTATTGTGTAAACATGCACGACCCAGCCCGTACTCTACGCAGACCAGTGCGGCATAACCAATCAGAGCTGCAGGACTTTATGCAAATAGACCGTTGCTATAATGGATCCGTGCCATTCACTTTGAACTTGACTGTGTTTACAGCATGAGTGGTCGTGAGTAGATGTGCTTGTTTTGATATCAAAGCCACGTGTACACATTTGTTCATATCCTTTGCTAATTAGTGAGTTATTAGTCCAGTCCTAGATCGTTTTCAGTCAGCAATGGGGGAGGGATTGTTTCTTACAAGGGCACAATACATCTTTGAAAAGTGAGTCGGGTAAAGAGTTATTTTCTTTTTTTCCCTTAAAGGAGCAGTTTTGTATTGAGACGGGCTTGAATAAGCTAAGTAGCCAATGGGCATATGTTAGCATCGTTTGTCTGATTCTCTCTAATAATGGTATGTGAATAATAATGAATTTTATTTTTGTAAAGTGGTTTCTTGCATCAAACAAAACAAACCTTAGTCACCTCCTTGTCTGACGGACAAGTGGATAAACAGGTTACAGTCAAGCTCTGCATACTTTTTTTTCTTTCGAAAGTCTCATGGAATGTAGGCCTACCTTGAAAAGCACACATTGGCTGCTACTGTAGGCTGAATGATAACACGTCTATTTCCACGTTAAAATGTTATGGGATGTATTTTCTCCATTGTTTTTTTTATGGCAGGCCACTCTGGCAGCCACAGTAGCCTACTTGACCACTTTCTGAAACTGTAACTTAATGTGGGTACAGCTTCAATTCACTGTAAACGCACGCTGGAATTTGCACAAAAGTTTCACAACATTCGAGTTTGCGCTCAGTCGACCTGAAATTTGCTCAGTGTTGAACAAAAATTTGAGTGAAAATTGATCTGCACAACACGCTCGAAATAACGACCACCTCAAAAAAGCCCACGTGTTGACATTAACATGTAACAAGTGTGCAAAGACTGGGGTTCGAGAAAGTCTGTGTACAAAATCCAGACATTGCAGCGAAAGAAAGTGTTGTAGATCAAAAAAACGTCAACACGGGAGAGCGAAGGTACGTTTTCGTTTTTGACAGGCTTGCCCATTAGTCTAGCTAGCGTGTTACCTATAACAGACAGAATAGACTTTCCATGCAAAGGGGGTGTTCAACTTTTTTTTTATTAGCTAGCTAGTTTTCTAACCAAGGCTAGCTAGCTAAAGGTGGTTAAATATGGTATAGTTGCTACTCTCTAGCTAGCTAACGTTAACTGGGCTCGATGGTCTGATCTTCCCTTAACCTTGTTCTCGGGGTATCCATTACCCAAGGTTATTACGTGAGACACACTCAGCATCTTAACACTAGCTTGCTTGCTAGCTACTAGTGTCAATACACTTAGTTAGTTTGTTCATTTTCAATGCAAGTAACTTATTTATTAGTGTTAGCAAGGACTATTATTGTTAGCTGGGTAACACCACAACTAGCTAACTATATGCCTAAACTATAAAAATCATGATGATCACTAGATGGAATGTAATGTCTATGCTAAATTGTCAAACATTTATCTTCTCTACCACAGATTTCCACAAGGTCTGACTCCAGGATAGGAAAATGCTTACAAGAAAGAAACCGATGAAGACTGAGTCAGAGAGTTGTCGATTTCCATTTTTACATGTAAGGGAAGAAAAATACAATCCCATTTTTCTAAATGATTTACACTACCAGTCAAAAGTTTGGACACACATACTCAAGGGTTTCTTTATTTGTACTTTATTTGTCCATATTATGGCAAGAACAGCTCAAATAAGCAAAGAGAAATGACAGTCCATCATTACTTTAAGACATGAAGGTCAATCAATCCAGAAAATTGCAGTCGCAAAAACCGCCAAGCACTATGATGAAACTTCCTCATGAGGACCGCCACAGGAAAGGAAGACCCAGAGTTACCTCTGCTGCAGAGGATAAGTTCATTAGAGTTACCAGCCTCAGAAATTGCAGGCCAAATAAATGCTTCACGGAGTTCAAGTCTGTGTGAATCAGGCCTTCATGGTCGAATTGCTGCAAAGCAACCACTAGTAAAGGACACCAATAATAAGAAGAGACTTGCTTGGGCCAAGAAACCCGAGCAATGGACATTAGACCAGTGGAATTATTTCCTTTGGTCTGATGAGTCCTAATCTGAGATTTTTGGTTCCAACCACCGTGTCTTTGTGAGACGCAGAGTAGGTGAAAGGAAGATCTTAGAATTCAAGGCACACTTAACCAGCATGGCTACCACAGCATTCTGCAGCGCTACGCCATCCCATCTGGTTTGCGCTTAGTGGCACTATGATTTGTTTTTCAACAGGACAATGACCCAACACCTCCAGGCTGTGTCAGGGCTATGTGACCAAGAAGGAGAGTGATGGAGTGCTGCATCACATGACCTGGCCTCCACAATTACCCGACCTCAGCCCAATTGAGATGGTTTGGGATGAGTTGAACCGCAGAGTGAAGGAGAAGCAGCCAACAAGTGCTCAGCATGTGGGAACTCCAAGGCGGTTGGAAAAGCATTCCAAGTGAAGCTGGTTGAGAGAATGCCAAGAGTGCAAAGCTGTCATCAAGGTCAAAGGGTGGCTACTTTGAAGAATCTAAAATATATTTTGATTTTAACACTTTTTTGGTTACTACATGATTCCATGTGTTATTTCATAGTTTGTATGTCTTCGCTATTATTCTACAATGTAGAAAATAGTCTAAATAACTCTTGAATGAGTAGGTGTGTTCAAACTTTTGACCGGTACTGTATGTTTTAGCGCAATGTTCCAAATGCCTGTATCGCAAGAATCAAGTTTTATTTTAGTTTATGATAATGATTTATTTTTGATCTCGTCTTCATCGCTCTTCCTGTGCGCACTATGCAATTTGTCACTCGTAACACAGACACCAAGACCCCTCCCCCTGCCACTTACAACAGCAAAGGCAAAAGATCACTTCTTCCTCTCTGACAACAAGCATTTTCAACTCGCTATTTGCCTTTGAGGTTTGGTCCAACAGTATCAATGAATATGATTCTGGGAAAATGTATGCTCAGTTTCTGCTGCGTGTGGCATTGTGGTACTGCTTGCTGCATTTTAGCCACAATACTATTATGTGCTAGCTGTCTAGTCTGTGTTTTATAAATGTGGTCCATGTGGTTGTGGAAGGCTTATATTTAGCCTAGGTATAATTTTACAAGCCCTGAATTCATTAGATTGTTCCTGACTGTTTGAAATGCAGTGTATTGTCCGTTAATTGTACAACAAAGCTTATTTAGTTCTTTGCACTCAGGGAGGGGTGCACTGTAGAGTTGTCGATTTGATGGAGAGGTATTTGAGCGGGCAGGCCTTCCCCGGGAGGAAGAGCAGCTCAGTCCTGTTGGGCTTGAGGTGGTGGGCCCGACATTCAAGCTGAGAATTCCTCTCTTGGCGTGGAAACCATCGCTCACGCATAACACCACTACTTTCAGCCACTGACACGCTTGGACAGTTTCTTAAAATGTTATTGACATATTATGGCAGACCCTTGGTCCCCATGATAATGGAAGTTCCCATCATCAAACTTGACACTGTTTTGTAACTTGTTTATTGTGTAAACGACCGTAGCTGCAGTAATATTCAGCGCCATACTTAAAGGGGCAATTTGCGATTTGCTACATCTATTTATTATTTCTGTATAAATTTGAGTGGTTACATTTCTCTTGCCCTTTGAACTGCAGTTTGTCCCTTCAAGCTACTTCAAGGTGCTACAAATAGGATTTCTTTAAATTTTTTGCGTTGTAATTTCAGAAAATGACTATATCTGCAGCAATAGTTAAATGATAGTGTTTTACCGTGTTGAATACCTGCCAGTGTTGTGATTGGCTGTCTTATTCGCATATTTATTTCTCCCGCTAAAGCGGTATCTGTTGTCAAAATGGGAAAGCTGTTTTGACTATTTAGTGGCCAGTGTAGAAATCGCTGTAATTTCCTGGTTGCTAAAATTCTACACTGTTCAATTTCTGTTTATGTGAGAAAACAAGCACTGAATAGTGTAGGGAGTCATTGTACTGTCTAAATATATTTTCAATAACAAGCAAAAAAACACTTTACAGCTGAGGACAAAAAGTCAAATGCTCAAGCGTGAGTCTCCATGTTATGGGGAAATTGGATGAGGGAGAGATTTTGTTTTGAATGCAGTCTAGTCCTGTATTCAATTCACCTAGCTTCCACATAGTGGAGAAATTGTAGCACCTTTTTTAAAGGAATTCAAATATAGTTTTGAAAACAAACTGTTGCCTCAATCCTATTGTCATCGAAGTAGAAGTGCCATTAGAGCTCGTTTGAACCAATAGCCTCCTAACATTTTTGCACATTTTCGTTCTTTTCTCACTGACCTTGTTTTGTTATTGCGAGGAGGGGAAATGAATGAATAATGGTATATTGATGTTTTAAAAAAAAAAAATTGAGAGACAGATGAATAGATGGGCTGTAAAAGACAGGGGGAGGAGTAGACTGGCTGTATAGAGAGAGAGAGCGAGCCTGTAGGAAGAGGAAGAACGATTTACACAGGCACTTCATAACTTGTCTGAGTGCATTACAAGGCCCCGTGAATAGAGGAGAATCCCCTGAATGAAAACATGACAGACTGCAGGCAATTGTCAGGACACTTTGCAGATGGGTTACTGTAACCAGATTTTGCATCACAGGGGTTGTGTTAACCCAGAATTATGTTTTTCACATAAGGGGGGGAGAGAGGTGAGAAGCATAAGAAATATCTTGCTGCGTTTTGCAAACGCTGATCTAAAATGCTTCTTATTGTAACTTCTGCTTGACTTCAGACTTTTGTGCTTCAGTTGCACTTCTCCACTCAGATGAGAAATCTTTGCTCGTTGTTAGACCAGTCAAATTCCCGCATTCACGAACGGGCATTCTGTCAGCAGACAGCGCTCTGACTGATGTGTAGCTACTTTTTGCAACACATTTCAGTCACTCTACTCATGTGGAATGGACAGAGATTGGGCCTACTATAATGTCTAGCCCTAGTGTGCGTTAGTGCCCCTATGCCTTATTGAAAACTGTGGCAGCGGGATCAAACACATGCAATGACATGAGAATAGATTACCGTTTTCGGGCATCATTTTGTGCCATTCACTGAAGTAAAGGAGCAAATGTGGTCACTATCAGATGTCCAACAGGTGACCTAATTACCAGGCCCGATTGTGCATGTAGGATAATCTAATGGTTAGCATCCCTCGATACCCACACTCTAAACTGGCTTTAAATTCGCTCCCCGTCTCTCCATGTGAGCGTGAATGGGGAGGCAAACTTCTAGACATCTGCATGCAGTTTACTGCTGTATTTTCAGCCACGTTTTGATAAGCATCTGAACTTTTGGCACTTCCTAATTCCCTGTGCATCACATGTGGCAGGAAACTGAGGGAAAGCCCATCCTCGCTTTTATTTGCAGTTCGTACCGCCCCGCTCCCGTGCCGGGTTGTGCACTATGAAGTCCCCACGTTGAACACGAGCAGTCGCCGTGCTCAGTCACTTGTTCGTGGGTTTTAATGCGGCTTGGCCGCTCTACGCTGAATGATATGGAAACCAGCCTCTTTCATCATTCTAATTCGACTGAACAAAAATATAAATGCAACATGTAAAGTGTCCCATGTTTGATGAGCTGAATTTTAAAAAAAAATCCTAGATATGTTCCATATGCGCACAAAGCTTTTTTTTCTCTAAAATGTTCTGCACATATTTGTTTACATCCCTGTTATTGAAAATGTTTCCTTTGCCAAGGTAGTCCATCCACCTAACCGGTGTGGCATATCAAGAAGCTGATTAAGCAGCGTGTTGCCAGAGAATTGAATGTTAATTTCTCTACTAATAGATCCCTACAACGTCATTTTAGAGAATTTGGCTGTACGTCCAACCGGTCTCACAACTGCAGGCCACGTGTAACCACGCCAGCACAGGACCTCCACATCTGGCTTCTTCACCTGTTGGATCATCTGAGGGGGGGGAGGGGGGGGAGTGGTGCTGAGGAGTATTTATGTCTGTAATAAAGCCCTTTTTGTGGGGAAAAACTCCTTATTGACTGGGCCTGGCTGCCAAGTGGGTGGGCCTATGCCAACCCATGGCTGCACCCCTGCCCAGTGATATGAAATCCATAGATTAGGGCCTAATGAATTTATTTCAATGGACTGATTTCCTTATATTTTTTGGTATTTTATTAGGATCCCCATTCCTGGGGTCCACACAAAACATGAAACATTTTACAGAATGAGCTAATACTGAACATCAATAGACAAGAACAGCTCAAAGACAGAACTACCTACATTTTTTTTAAAGGCACACGTAGCCTACATGCATACACACAAACTATCTAGGTCAAATAGGGGAGAGGCATTGTGGTGCGAGGTGTTGCTTTATCTGTTTTTTTTAGACCAGGTTTGTTGTTTTATTTGAGCAATATGAGATGGAAGGTAGTTCCATGCAAGAATGGCTCTATATAATACTGTACGCTTTTTTGAATTTGTTCTGGATTTGTGGACTGTGAAAAGACCCCTGGTGGCATAAGCGTGTCAGAGCTGTGTGTAAGTTGACTATGCAAACAATTTGGGATTTTCAACACCGTGTTTCTTATGTGAGTGATGCAGTCAGTCTCTTCTCAACTCTTAGCCAAAAGAGACTGGCATGCATAGTATTTATATCAGCCATCTGATTACAATGAAGAGCAAAACATGCCGCTATGTTCTGGGCCAGCTGCAGCTTAACTCGGTCTTTCCTTGCAGCACTGGACCACATGACTGGACAATAATCAAGATTCGACAAAACTAGAGCCTGTAGAACTTGCTTTTTGGAGTGTGGTGTCAAAAAAGCAGAGCATCTCTTTATTACGGCCAGACCTCTCCCTATCTTTACAACCGTTGAATCTATATGTTTTGACCATGACAGTTTACAATCTAAAGTAACGGTAAGTAATTTAGTCTCCTCAACTTGTTCAACAGCCACACCATTCATTACCAGATTCAGCTGAGGTCTAGAACTTCTGGAATGATTTGTACCAAATACAATGCTCTTAGTTTTAGATGTTCAATACCAGTTTATTACTGGCCACCCATTCCAAAACACACTGCAACTCTTTGTTGAGGGTTTCAGTGACTGCATTAGCTGTGGTTGCTGACACGTGTATATGGTTGAATCATCAGCATATATGGACACACATGCTTTGTTTAATGCCAGTGGCAGGTCATTAGTAAAAATAGAAAAGAGTAGAGGGCCTAGAGAGCTGCCCTGCGGTACACAACACTTTACATTTTTGACATTAGAGAAGCTTCCATTAAAGAAAACCCTCTTTCTATTAGATGGCTCTGAATTCTCAATATGGCAGAGGTTGAAAAGCCATAACTCAAGTTTTTTTCAACAACGGGTTATGGTCAATAATATCAATTTCTTTCAACCAATCCTTCATTTGTGTTAGTGGAGTATGTGTTGAGTGCCCTTCTTTATAAGCATGCTGAAAGTCTGTTGTTAATTTGTATACAGAGAAATAGCATTGTATTTGGTCAAACACACATTTTTCCCCAACAGTTTGCTAAGACCTGGCAGCGAGCTGATCGGTCTGCTGTCAGAACCAGTAAAGGCTGCTTTGCCACTCTTGGGTAGCGGAATTACTTTGGCTTCCCTCCAGACCTGAGGACAAAGACTTTCCTCTAGGCTCAGATAAAAAATATAACAGATAGGAGTGGCTATAGAGTCAGCTACCATCCTCAGTAGCTTTCCATCTAAGTTGTCAATGCCAGGAGGTTTGTCATTATTGATTGATAACAATTTTTCCACCTTTCCCACAATAGCTTTTACAAAATTCAAACTTGCAATGCTTTTCTTTTCCTTTATGCATGAATACAATTTCTCACTGTTTGTCGTTGGCATTTCCTGCCTAAGTTTGCCCACTTTGCCAATAAAATAATCATTCAAATAATTGGCAACATCAAATGGTTTTGTGATGAATAAGCTGTCTGATTTGATGAAAGATGGAGTTGAATTTGTCTTTCTGCCCATGATTTCATTTAAAGTACTTTAAAGTTTTTTTCCATCATTCTTTATATCAGTGAACTTGGCTTCATAATACAGTTTCTTCTTCTTTTTGTTGAGTTTAGTCACATAATTTCTCAATTTACAGCAAGTAAGCCAGTCGGATATGCAGCCAGACTCATTAGCCACTCCTTTTGCCCTATCTCTTTCAAACATACAGTTTTTCAATACCTCTTAAGGTCTTAAGTTCTAACAGTCAGTTTCTTAACAGGTGCATGTTTATCAATAATTGGAAGAATCAATTTAATAAATTAATCAAATGCAGCGCCTGGATACTCCTCATTAATCACATCAGACCAACAAATATTTTTAACATCCACATAAGTTATACAAAATATTTTGCTATGATCTCTCATACACTATTTTAGGCCCAGCTGTTGGAACTTTGGCTTTCCTGGATATAGCCACTATATTGTGATCGCTGCATCCAATGGGTACTGATACAGCTTTAGAACAATGTTCCACAATGTTAGTAAAAATGTGAAAGATACATGTGGATGATCTTGTTCCTGTAGTGTTTGTAAACACCCTAATAAATTGATTAATAACCTGAACCAGATTAGTCACTGGTTACAGTAAGAATCTTCCTCTTGAGTGGACAGCTTGATGAAAACCAGTCAATATTCAGGTCCCCAAGAAAGTAGACCTCTCTGTTTACATCACATACACTCAAGTATTTCACACATATATTATTTAGATATTGACTGTTAGCACTTGGTGGCCTGTAGAAACACCCCAAAAGAAGAGGCTTTAGATATATGGTTGCAGGTTTACTTGGTACAACACTTCAATAACACTTGACATAAGATCTTCTCTAAGCATTACAGGGATATGGCTCTGAATATGTGTGTGTGTGTGTGTACAGCAACACCTCCCCATAAGAATGTGTGTCTCTTCTATAGATGTTATATCCCTGTATTGCTACTGCTGTATCATCAAATGTATTATCTACAGTAAGTGAGTCTCAGAAATAGCTAATATGTATGTTATCTGATGTTAGCAAGTTATTGATTTCATGAACCTTATTTCTAAGGCTACATATATTAATATGGGCTATTTTCAGCCCGTTCCTCGGTAGCTTATCAGAGATGGGCTTAATACTGAAACGAGCAAACAAAGCAAAATAAAACATGTATATATTCAGCAGTCCATTAATCAATTGGTCTGTGTGTACGTGCTGCGGGGTTTAAGCTACAAACCCATAGGCTTGGCTCTCTCATCCCTTCCAGGCTTCTGGGAGGTAGGGTGGACAATGAGCCTGTCATAGCGGATGTAAGCAATGTCCCCAGGGGCTCTGGCAGCTTTCATGGCTGGGATCAGTTCTGTCCTCTTCTGGCTCACAGCTTCAGGGTAGTCCTCGTTGAGGAAGATATATGAGTTCCTCTCAAGTTCTTGGCTCTTTCCAGAACAGCTACCTTGTCCTTGAACCTCAGGAACTTGACCACTATCGGCCTGGGTCTATCACCTGGGTGGGTTTTCCAGTTCTGTGGGTGCGCTCCACCTCAATCTTCCTGTGGTCCATCTTCAATTTCTCAGAGATCATTTCCTTCACTTTGTCCTCAGACTCCATCCAGGTCTCGTGGAGATTCTGCAATTCCGTCCACAACCATGCTCCGCCTTGATTGTCTCTCAAAATAAATCAGTTCTGTCATTGTTGTCATGGATTCACTCACACACACAACTGATGTCCTCTCTCAATGACTTACAGATTGCTGTCATCTTGCCGTTCTCCTGTTTCAACTCATCGAGCTGACCCTGGCAGAACTGCAAGCTGTTCTTCAGGTCCTGGACCTCTGGTCAGGTCATCCATTCTTGGAATCCACGAGTATTTGGACAAAACACTTGAAGCTATTTTCTTGTTGTAACAACTGCTTGTAGGTATCTTTATTTATTTATTTATTTATTTAAATCCTACATGTGTGATAGACACCACTGTCCTCAACGGTACCCCCGCCGGCTTTGGTCTTTGTCATGGTAGCTAGCAACGTAGGTTACTCCTCGCAGTTCCAGACAGGGCAGGTCACAGGGAAGATTGATGACAACAAACAGCAGGGATCTCGACAGCCACAAACCCGGGACAATGAACTATAACTGTAGTATTTATATTTTTGTTCAGTACATATTGTTATGGAATGCATAATAACCTATGACGTAGCTAACAATGAGACTGCAAAAAGTGTTAACTTGTTGCATGCTTTGATGTAGTTAATAATCTGTGGCTTTGTGCCCCAGATTGCCTGACTTTATCTTGATACTACCGGTCCACTGTAATATCGTTAACATTGAAATCAAGTTTAAAACACACTGCCAAGACTGTCCTGTCTCTCTCACTCAAGCACATAGTAACCGTCAGGATTAACACACGCAGATCTTACTCTCCCCGCGCTGGGTGTGACGGCATAGCTTCTTGATCTGATTATACAAGGTGGTTTAGTGTAGTGTTTCCCAGCTCCTGTCCTCAATTACCCCCCCCCCAGACAACGTCACCTGATTCAACTTGCCAACTAATCATCAAGCCCTGGATTAACCAGGTGACTTTGTCCGGGACTACAACAAAAATGTGCTGTTGGGGGGTACTCGAGGAGTTGGGGGGTACACTAGTTTAGGGACAGTGGGCTTAACAAGACAGAGACAGATGCTGTCAGGGTGGGGGTGTGGTGGAAAAAGTACCCAATGGTCATACTTGAGTAAAAGTACAGATACCTTTTTAATAGAAAGTTACTCAAGTGACAGTCACCCAGTAAAATACTACTTGTCTAAAAGTATTTGGTTTTAAATATACGTAAGTATCACAAGTAAATGTAATTGCTAAAATATACTCTAGTATCAAAAGTATAAATCATTTCAAATTCTTTACATTAAGCAAAGCAGACGGCACCATTTTCTTGTTTTTAAAATTCATGGATAGACAGGGGCACACTCCCACACTCAGACATTATTTATAAAAGATGCATTTGTGTTTAGTGAGTCCGCCAGACCATAGGCAGAAGGGATGACCACGTGTTCTCTTGATAAGTGTGTGAATTTCACAATTTTCCTGTCCTGCTAAGCATTCAAAATGTAACGAGTACTTTGGGTTGTCACGGTAAATGAATGGAGTGAAAAGTACAATATTTTCTTTAGGAATATAGTAAAGTAAAAGTTGTCAAATACCTCCAAAACGACTTAAGTAAAAAATACTTTAAAGTACTACTAAGTACTTTACACCACTGGAAAGGTGCTGGAGCTGAGGGAGCTAATCGCCTGGCTCTAACAAACAGTACCGATTTTATATGTATGGTATTTTAGTAGAGTAGGCATAATATGGGCTATAATCAGTGTTGGGGAAGCTACTGAAAATATATTTTACCAATTACCTAACACTTGAAGTTAAGCTACCCTAAAGAAAAATATAGTTTACTTAACTTAAGTTACTTTGAAAAAGTAGTTCACTACGTCATGATACATTTTCATATCTAAATCTGAAATTTCATAGCCTACAAATTGCAAGAACAGATCACCCTAGACTCGGATGTTAACAGTATGTGTAATTTAGCCTATTAAATGCATTCTGTTTCAAGGGAAATTCTTGCCTATTTCACTATATTTTTGGCAAAAAAAACGAGTGGAGTGCCATTAGTTAGCTACACCGCTACATTGCAAAAAAGTGATTAACTACTGAAAACACTACCAAGATTTGAATTTAGTTCAACTACCACCAAGCTACTGCAAAATTTAGTTACATCTCAAACACTGGCGAAAATAGTCATGGAAGATGTCTGACATTTTCCAGGTTTTTGTCTGAAATGACCTTGTCTTGTCAAAGCAGAGTGAATACTGTCCAGGCCACAACCTCGGCCCTGTCCTCTCTAAACCAATTAGAGTGGGAATAAAGTGGACAGGCAGCGACCTTGCCTAATCAGACAGTAGATAAGCGCAGGGGTTCAGTAGTAGTTCACTAAGGGTGATTTCACATATAGATCAGTTATTTTTAATAGAGGCCCGAGTCCTCTTTAAAACTCTGTGATAAAAAGGAGCTAAGTAACTCTGTTCTCTTTATGCCCCTTCCCAGTTCAATTGACCTGTTTTTGTTGTTCAAGTCCTCTTTAGGAACCTAGACCTTTTTCCAGCATTCACACAATGCACTGTGGGTTGTTTACAAAGTGCAGGACAAGCCATTTCATCAGAACGTGTTATCTGACAGCTAGAGATACCTACTTAAATTCTGGAAGCTAATAGATTGTGTTTTAGTTCAAATATGAGACATCGTTGTAATCAGATGATACTATTAACATGTAAATGCATATGAATTCAGAGGGCAGAAATGATTAAATATTAAAGCGTTAGACCTCTCACTAAATGCATCAGTCATACAAAAGTTATACTTAAATCCAAACTGGTTCTCTAGCAAATTAGTAAGAATGTCTCACCCCATGTTCAAGAATGGCCCTTTTCCCTTTATTCAGATTACAAATGCTCGCTTTAGGTTATTTGAAAAATGAAATAATGTCCAAAATATGGTTATTTTTTAATGAAGCCATAGAAAGTTGGTTGCAATTTCATTTTAATCGACCAGAAAAGACAGAACAAATATTGTGGTTAAACTCCAATATACTAATTGATAAACATAACTAATTTTTGATTAAATGTTTAGAAAACATATTTGTAAATTACAGTGGGGCAAAAAAGTATTTAGTCAGCCACCAATTGGGCAAGTTCTCCCACTTAGAGAGGCCTGTAATTTTCATCATAGGTACACTTCAACTATGACAGACAAAATGAGGGGGAAAAAATCCAGAAAATCACATTGTAGGATTTGTAATGAATTTATTTGCAAATTATGGTGGAAAATAAGTATTTGGTCACCTACAAACAAGCAAGATTTCTGGCTCTCACAGACCTGTAACTTCTTCTTTAAGAGGCTCCTCTGTCCTCCACTTGTTACCTGTATTAATGGCACCTGTTTGAACTTGTTATCAGTATAAAATACACCTGTCCACAACCTCAAACAGTCACACTCCAAACTCCACTATGGCCAAGACCAAAGAGCTGTCAAAGGACACCAGAAACAAAATTGTAGACCTGCACCAGGCTGGGAAGACTGAATCTGCAATAGGTAAGCAGCTTGGTTTGAAGAAATCAACTGTGGGAGCAATTATTAGGAAATGGAAGACATACAAGACCACTGATAATCTCCCTCGATCTGGGGCTCCACGCAAGATCTCACCCCGTGGGGTCAAAATGATCACAAGAACGGTGAGCAAAAATCCCAGAACCACACGGGGGGACCAGGTGAATGACCTGCAGAGAGCTGGGACCAAAGTAACAAAGCCTACCATCAGTAACACACTACGCCGCCAGGGACTCAAATCCTGCAGTGCCAGACGTTTCCCCCTGCTTAAGCCAGGCCCGTCTGAAGTTTGCTAGAGAGCATTTGGATGATCCAGAAGAAGACTGGGAGAATGTCATATGGTCAGATGAAACCAAAATAGAACTTTTTGGTAAAAACGCAACTCGTCGTGTTTGGAGGACAAAGAATGCTGAGTTGCATCCAAAGAACACCATACCTACTGTGAAGCATGGGGGTGGAAACATCATGCTTTGGGGCTGTTTTTCTGCAAAGGGACCAGGACGACTAATCTGTGTAAAGGAAAGAATGAATGGGGCCATGTATCGTGAGATTTTGAGTGAAAACCTCCTTCCATCAGCAAGGGCATTGAAGATGAAACGTGGCTGGGTCTTTCAGCATGACAATGATCAAATCAAATAAAATGTATTTATATAGCCCTTCGTATATCAGCTGATATCTCAAAGTGCTGTACAGAAACCCAGCCTAAAACCCCAAACAGCAAGCAATGCAGGTGTCGAAGCACGGTGACTAGGAAAAACTCCCTAGATCCCAAACACACCGCCCGGGCAACGAAGGAGTGGCTTCGTAAGAAGCATTTCAAGGTCCTGGAGTGGCCTAGCCAAATCTTTGGAGGGAGTTGAAAGTCCGTGTTGCCCAGCAACAGCCCCAAAACATCACTGCTCTAGAGGAGATCTGCATGGAGGAATGGGCCAAAATACCAGCAACAGGGTGTGAAAACCTTGTGAAGACTTACAGAAAACATTTGATCTCTGTCATTGCCAACAAAGGGTATATAACAAAGTATTGAGAAACTTTTGTTATTGACCAAATACTTATTTTCCACCATAATTTGCAAATAAATTCATAAAAAATCCTACAATGTGATTTTCTGGATTTCTTTTCTTCTCATTTTGTCTGTCATAGTTGAAGTGTACCTATGATGCAAATTACAGGCCTCTCTCATATTTTTAAGTGGGAGAACTTGCACAATTGGTGGCTGACTAAATACTTTTTTGCCCTACTGTATATCATAAGTAGGACTGGTGGAGTTATGTCACACGTGCAGCTAACACAAATAAATGGAAATGTCTGCTCTACCCAAAATTACAACCAACGAATTGCAGCATTACCGCAAAAATGGAAGAGGCAAGTGGAAGGGGAAAAAAATTAAGGAACTTGTCTGTCGGCCCTGTATTAAAGACCAAAATTGGTTAAAAGAAAATTGTGATGAATAAAAAATATATCAGTTTCATTTCAGGACCAAATAATTGACAGGTGTGCCATATAGATTGCAAAATAGTTGGGAAGAGATTTTTGATGTCCTGATTCCATGGCACATGGTTTATGAATTGACACGCAAAACGATGCCGCATTCAAAACACCTCAAGTCCTCAACTGGCAGCTTCATTAAATAGTACCCGCAAAACACCAGTCTCAAGGTCAACAGTGAAGAGGCAACTCCAGGATGCTGGCCTTCTAGGCAGAGTTGCAAAGAAAAAGCCATATCTCAGACTGGCCAATAAAAATAAAAGATTAAGATGGGCAAAAGAACACAGACTCTGGACAGAGGAACTCTGCCTAGAAAGCCAGCATCCCGGAGTTGCCTCTTCACTGTTGACGTTGATACTGGTGTTTTACGGGTACTAGTTAATGACGCTGCCAGTTGAGGACTTGTGAGTCATCTATTTCTCAAACTTGACACTAATGTACTTGTCCTCTTGCTCAGTTGTGCACCGGGGCATCCCACTCCTCTTTCTATTGTGGTTAGAGACAGTTTGCTCTGTTCTGTGAAGGGAGTAGTACACAGCGGTGTATGAAACCTTCAGTTACTTGGCAATTTCTTGCATGGAATAGCCTTCATTTCTCAGAACAAGAATATACTGATGAGTTTCAGAAGTACTTTGTTTCTGGCCATTTTGAGCCTGTAATCGAACCTACAAATGCTGATGCTCTAGATATTCAGCTAGTCTAAAGAAGGCCAGTTTTATTGCTTCTTTATTCAGCACAACAGTTTTTTTCAGCTGTCCCAACATAACTGCAAAAGGGTTTTCTAATGATCAATTAGCCTTTTAAAATGATAAACCTAGATTAACTAACACCATGTGCCATTGGAACACAGGAGTGATGGTTGCTGATAATGGGCCTCTATACGCTATGTAGATATTCCATTAAACAACAGCCGTTTCCATCTACAATAGTCATTTACAACATTAACAATGTCTACACTGTATTTCTGATCAATTTGATGTTATTTTACTGGTCAAATTCTTTTGCTTTTCTTTCAAATACAAGGACATTTCTAAGTGACCCCAAACTTTTGAACGTGTGTGTCAACCTTCCCAGCTCTGCAGATTTTGCTGCGAGGAGGCAGTCATTAGATCATTTATTTTGGTACTGTCCATATGTAGCTCGTTTTTGGTCGCAGGTCCAGGAAAGGCTGAAGAAATGCAACATTTTACCTGGAGCTAACTCTGCAGACAGCAATACTGGGTAATTTGAGAAGTCCTAGTCAATCGATCAATAGAAAATGTACAATCTGTAGTAACTATGAGAATAGAAAGGTTCAGAACTTTTGTGAAACATCACAGCACAGTTGAAAAATATATGGCAAATAGAAATCCAAAATGGATGGTGTTAAGAGCTAGACGGTAGGGGTTGCATGAAGCCGAAGGGTGGGACTAATGACGACAAGATAACAATTGTAAAATAATCTGTAAAATGTATGTAGGTTCAGAACTGGATGGACATGAGAAATAAAGGGAAGGCCAGGATTGAAAACAAACCTAATATAACTAGTATCAAATAGATTGTCTGTAAAATGTATATAGCATGTTTAAGCTGGAAGTGGAAGCCTAAGTGTTATTGTTTATTAGTTTACTCCAATTAGGGGAGGGGTGGTAGGGTTTGCAGGGAATAATAAAGGAAAATATATTTTGTGTGTGTGTGTGTGTGTTTACCCCAAAAATATACGGTGGATTGGAAATGATGCAGACAATTATATTGATGGAATGTGCAATATTAAAGTTGGTCCTCTCCCTAAGAAGAAAACAAATGTATATATTTATTATTATAATTGGTAACCAAATAAACTGCAGAAAAATAACTGCAGATAAAGTAAATCCTGTAATTGAAAATTATACACCCATTGTAGGCTACTGCCCCTTTAAGAGCTAGAATTTGTTTTGTACCCTATGTTGTGATTCTCACCAAATATGTTGTCTTCTCACACTATTCAAACCCCACAATTGAATGAACAGCTTATGAAGCACTATATCCCATACCCACCTAGGGCTCTATCAAAGGCACTTCAATCTTTTGTCTTGCCCGTTCACCCTCTGAATGGCAAACCTACACAATCCACATCTTAAGGCTTAAAAATCTTTCTTTAAAGCTGCAATATGTAACTTTTTGGGCGACCCGACCAAATGCAGTTATAGATCTGTCATTCTCAATGAAAGCCAGTCTATGACGAGGTAGATCTGTTCTATGTGCGTTATTTCTATGCTTCCCGTTCATAAGTTTCAGTTTTGCAGCTTTTACTTTCGGTTTGGTACACCAACTTCAAACAGCTGAAAATACAATATTTTTGATTATGGAAAAGGTATTTCACAGCAGTTTAGATGGTACAATGACTCTCTCCACTCCTAGCTTGTTTTGTCACAAACTGAAATTAGCGGAACTATATACAATTTTAGCAACCAGGAAATGTCAGAGCGATTTCTGCATAGTGAATGTTTAACCGGTCTCCTCCCTTTCATCGACACTGATTTTGGAGTGGATGTAACAAGTGACATCAATAAGGGATCATAGCTTTCCCCTGAATTCACCTGGTCAGTCTGTCATGGAAAGAGCAGGTGTTCCTTAGCTGAGTGAGTGTAATTACTTTTTTTTTTTTTACTGGACTGAGGGCCTGCGTCTGAGGGGAGGGAGGGAGCAACGGTGAGGCTCACCGTCCCTCCCCTCTCTCCCTTCACTGAGAAAACGGGACACAGTCTTCCAGCTGATGCATTATTTCTGCCTCGTGCACCAATTCATGTTGTTAATCTGATTTCCAGAGAAAGTGAAATATTGCTCCATATAAAAGCGACAAGCCGCTAATAAAAATGCAAGCTTATCGAAGCAATGTAGCGCACGTTGTAGGGAGAACGCACATTTTATGGCTTATGAAAATGTTGAATAAAGTGTTGACAGTGCTGAATAACAACTTCAACATGAACTTACTCATAAAAAGAGCCGTGCTTCGCTCTCTGGTGTTGGTAACACAAACAGCACCGGCTCACATGTGCCCATTTACAGTAACACAGCCTTTCTACTGGTGTTTCAACTTCACAATTTGAAAGCTTGTTAACCGGTGGTCACCAACCGGTTTTGATGTTTTTGAAATCTCACAATATCAACTATGCTGTGCACTCTGTAAAAAAAAAAGCAGTCTATGGCTCGAGGGAACTGTGCGGGCACGGTGATCTGAGCTACCTGATTGGCCAGCGGTAGGCCTGTAGGTGCACTTGATTCGCTCTCTGGGCCTGCCGGGCAGGCGGTGTTCTACCTTCGGACGCATGAAATGGTTCAAAATGGGAACACTTTGCCTTCCCGTCGCTAGGGTTGCTGAATCAAGTGCACCCTCTGCCAACGGCCCCCGAAACCAAATATAAAAATGTTAACGTAAGGCTTTATCGTCGTTGTTTTTTTTTACAGAAATGTTTGGTGATCACCTAGGAATGCCTTGGCGATCGACCAGTCCATCGTGATCGACCGGTTGGTGACCACTGGTTTACAAGCTTTCAATTGTGAAGTTTAAACACAAAGTAGAAAGGCTGTTACTGTAAATGGGCACATGTGAGTCAGTGCTGTTTGTCACCACCACCAGGACTAAGTTTGAACATGGCAGTCTCTAGACCCTCAAATGCGTCGCTGCTGTTTCTCTGCCCACGCAACAAGCTTCCACTTGACTTAGGCTCTAGTCTACCAATGTGGAGTTGTTACATCTTTGGCCAAAGTCCTAGCTAGTGCATCTGCCATAAAATTGGCACCCAGACCTCTCCGACATGAAGGGGTTAACATCGCAAGCACTAAACAGGACAGGGCCACTTCCTTTTAAGGACTTTAGTCTGGAGAGGGAGAGTTAGATAGGGGGAGGGAAATGTGGAGTGACGAAGAGCGAGCGTTGGGCATAGTAAAGGAGGCAGATTGACAGGGAGAGAGGGAAAGCCGGGAAAAGGCACGGGGAGATAAAAAAAAAATATATATATGACTAATTTCCATGAGTAGAACAGTTGAAGACGAGCTGAACATTCGGAGTAATCTCTTGTACTCCGGTTTGTAGTGGAAATCCTCTCGCAAAGAGCAGAAATTGGAACAGCCTGTGTGTGGAATGTGTGTGTAATGTGTAATGTTCTCTGTCACACCGTGGTAAACTTGTGGTGGCTGTGGGACAAGTAGGCCGTTGAGCACATGTTTTCCCAGCATTTGGCCTGCCCTAGCAATTTCACCGACATACCATACATTTTTCCCCTTACTAGCTGACTTTTCTTTTTTCTTTCTTACTATCGCTGATTTTCCTGGGAGCCAAGTTTTATTGAGGAAAAATGTACTTACTGTGTGTGATATGTGGTTGTCCCACCTAGCTAGCTACCTCAAGATGAATGAACTTTAAGTTGCTCTTAGTCTGCTAAATGACCAAAAATGTCAAATCATTTTCAACAGTCCTTGCTTAGCATGGCTCGTTGTAGCGTGTCCAGGGCCTCTACAATTTGGTAGCGAAACAACAATTTATCACTGGCTTTTGTGTACAAACTCGGTATCCACAGATGATCCTCACATGACAGGAGGTTTCTGAAGCAGCGTGAAACGCAAAACACGGTGCATGTTCACTCGCCATGATCACTTATCCACGCCTCCTCGCCACGTCACCGCCTTGATGTTCAGGGAAAATGGCGGATTAGACTGTGGGTGTGACTGGATTTACTCAGCCTAGTGACTGGTCTATACAGTGCTGTCAAGTGCTGAGCGGTGCACTTTGGGGAGGGGCCACATTGACTGGTGACGTCTAAATGCAGAACATTATTGATAGCACAGAGGACTATAAGGGTGAATGAAGCCAACGTTCCTTGACCCATCGTCGTCGGGCCTGTTTTGGAAGACGTATGCATTAAACACAGAGATGTGTGTGTATGTGAGAAAACACAGCAGGGCTGAAATTGGACAGGACTCGCTGTTAAACAGTGGCAATTGTTACCGAGTAGACTATCCTGGCTAAATAAATAAATAAAAAAGTGACAGGGCTATAAACGTACAGGGGAAACACACACACACACACAGCTGTGCCCTCTTGAGAGAGTCAGTGAGTGCATGCGTGTGTATAACAGAGTAACATAGTGAAGTATGAGGGTAAGGCTAACCTTGTCTCCTTGCGGCTTGGGCCTCACTGATCACCGGTTAAGAGGTTGTGTCAAAGCAATCAGCTTAGCAGATGTCCAGCATCCGCATTAGCAACAAGCTTGCAGACACAACCAGTTCTGCGTCCGAAGTGGCACCCTATTCAGTATGGCAGATTTTTTTTGGGGGGGGGGTAATGGATACCCATTTCAGACGCAGCCAATGGCTTGCCTTCCAGCTCGTCTATTGCCGCTGTGCTGCCGCGTATCTCATAAGATATCTTAATCCATAGGCTATAGGCTAAGTAAGGGATAATCAACGAGGGGCTATGCGTTCCCTGGAAAATAGTGCATGATGCGGAAGGTGTGTTCCCAAGACGCGTTAGCAGAGTGGAACTGACCTTCCACGGAGTTGCATTATTTTCCAGGGAACGCATAGAGCCCTGGAGTTGATTATGCCTTTTTATACCATGGCTATAAATTAACATATTTCAAATCCAATTGTATTTGTCACATGCGCCGAATACAACCGGTGTAGACCTTACAGTGAAACGCTTACTTACTATCCCTTAACCAACAATGCAGTTTTAAGATAAAAAAATAAGTTCACGTATTTACTAAATAAACAATAAAAGAAGAAAATGGAATTTTAAAAAAGTGCTAATAATTAAAGAGCAACAATAAAATAACAGTAACGAGGCTATATACAGGGTGTACGGGTACAGAGTCGATGTGCGGGGGGCACTGGTTAGTCAAGGTATTTGAGGTAATATGTAGGTAGAGGTAAAGTGACTGCATGGATAATAAATTAGTTGCAGCAGTGTAAAAATGGGTTGGGTCAATGCAAATAGTCCGGGTAGCCATTTGGTTAGATGTTCAGGAGTCTTATTGCTTGGGGGGAAGAAGCCTTTTGGACCTAGACTTGGCGCTCCGGTACTGCTTGCCGTGCGGTAGCAGAGAGAACAGTCTATGACTAGGATGGCTGGAGTCTTTGGCCATTTTTAGGACCTTCCTCTGACACTGCCTGGCATAGACGTCCTGGATGGCAGGAGGCTTGGCCCCAGTGATATACTGGGCCGTACGCACTACCCTCTGTAGCGCCTTACGGTCGGAGGCCGAGCAGTTGCCATACCAGGCAGTGATGCAATCATGCTCTCAATGGAGCAGCTATAAAACATTTTGAGGATCTGAGGACCCATGCCAAATCTTTTCAGTCTCCTGAGGGGGAATAGGTTTTGTTGTGCCCTCTTCACGACTGTCTTGGTGTTTTTGGACCATGACAGTTCGTTGGTGATGTGGACACCAAGGAACTTGAAGCTCTCAACCTGCTCCACTACAGCCCTGTCGATGAGAATGGGGGCGTGCTCGGTCCTCCTTTTCCTGTAGTCCACGATCATCTCCTTTGTCTTGATCATGTTGAGGGAGAGGTTGTTATCCTGGCACCACATTGTTTCATCGTTGTTGGTGTGTCGTCGGCAAACTTTGCTGCTAGAAATGTATTGATTTGCCAATAGAAATGTGACAACATCCACCGAAGTAGCTAGCAAGTTTACTTACAATAGCTGCCTTGGTAACCAAAAAGACTTGCTAGCATCGCTAACCAAACCGTCATCCTAGCTTGCTATTATGAAAATCGAATTCACCAATAATGTTTTCAATTCGACTTTTGCTTTCAAAAGCAGCTCCAAAATTGAACATTTAATTATACCGTGCGTTATAAGGAGATAATGTACACTTTTTAGAATGAAGAGTTTAACAGTGCCATGGTATAAATCTTGTTAATGTAGTGGTTCCTGTAGTCATTATACACTTCTCCAGGCATTGTGAGATCTGATCATCTGAGTAGTGTGACAGCCTTGACTACAATAGACTCTTTTACAGTCGTATACAGCTGTGGCAGTATCTGAGAGCGCGAGAGAGCTCCCAGCCAGCCTAGCCGCCTCTGTTCTCCCTACTGCTTTCATGGCTGGCTTTGCCCCATTGGCAAGGTCGGCCATGTTGGTTTGGAGACACGGATGCCCCTATCCTGCCCTGTCCCCGCGGTGCTCTAACCACAACAGTATGCCAACAGAGCGTGTTCTGACTTAACCCCCCGTCCCCTCCTAGTCTCTTTCCCTACAGCCTCACAACAACATTTCCCTTCTTAATGTCCTTGTGTGTTCCTGATCAACCCATTGACACTGGTTGCTACTTCACAGTCCTGTCTTTATTAACAGTCGCTCTGTCTGCGCATATAAGATAATGCTCTGTCGTGTTCATGTGGTGCCAAGAGATAAACACTCGTCCAGGCGTTGTGAGATCTTAGAATCTGGTAAGGACGCAGCCAGCGAGAACAACCAACCACTAACTGTACCCATGTTTGATGACCACGCCCCCCCCCCCCCCCCCCGTTTGTAATGTTCCACTCCATCTATGAAGCCACGCCCTCTGAGCTTGTGGTTGCCGAGGAGACACGTGAGGCGCACCGCTCCCTCCCCGGGCAACTCTTCATATGACCCCGTGCTTATCAGACAGGCCTTGACTATAACACCGGAGAGGGGGGGGAAGAGTACGTGAAAGATAAACAGGGAGGGGGGAGAGAGAGAGAGAGAGAGAGGAGAAGAAATGGACAAAGAGGGAGAGCGAGAGACTGACAAATAATGAGTGGGAGTGGGGATTGAGAGGTGAGAAAGCAACACTGAGGGAGGGTGAGGGAAGCCTACTCAACTAACAGCAGGACAGTCCGTACACAGCCAGTCTGGTCAATATTCGCACTATCCGTTATCACCATTTTGTTTATGCTCTGTACACAAGAGTGGGATGCAACAAACCACTCACACCGACGTTTCTTTGTTTGGTACTGCTCTCTGACTGCTCCCCTTCTCCTCTGCTCTCTCACATGGGCAGGCTGAGTAGAGCAGTGCCACGTTGATCATCTTCAGCTCTAGCTGCAATTAGCAGGGCAAGCAGACAGTGATAACGTGTAATAGAAATCAATTTAGACGTCAGCCAGCGCAGCATATGAATTGCTATCATCACGATAGAGGGGGAAAATACCGGGTTAGATAGAGGGTTAATCTGGCATTTAGGAAGAGGTAGTTTCAGGAGGGAAAGGGAGGGGGGTTGTTATGGCAATGAGGTCTTCCTTGTGTTTTGTTGTCAAGGCAACTTCAGGCACTTGATATCCCCCATACGTGACGACAGGCGAGAGCACTTCACACACTCTCCTTACAAACCCCGCAGCACACGCAAATACACATGTCCTTGCACAATGGCACACTTAGTCTACACTCGTTCCCAGAAATGCACTTTAGTATAATGATTATGACACCCTGAAACAACCATTATGTTAATATAAATCAATACACATAAACAATACAGATTGAAAACACATAAAGTAGCCTAGAACTAGCCTGCTGTTTCAGCTTTCACATGATGAATCACTTAACTTTATGCCTGGCGAGCTGATGCCCTTTGTGCCAGATTCAGGCAAAGGCCACTCTGGCCGTGAATTTATTTAACTGAAGTGAAATAACTTTTTTTACATTTTTATTTTAAGTAGCTTAGTCATGCCTATATTTCCTCAAATCCAATTCTACTCAGTCAGTGCTCACGGTTTGGTAAGATGAGCTGATCGCTGATCAGTTTTGCCTTTCGGATCACAATGAATGTGATTTTTTTGTTTTTGTTTTAAATGGGCCTGCACTGTTGGCACTCGTAGCATAACAATTTCACTGTACCCTGCAGGTGACTAATAAACTAATCTAATCTACATGGACGAGGGGACCTGATCCTAGATCAGCACTCCTACTCTGAGACACTTGAAATGTACGGGCCCAGATGTGTCACTGACTGTCCTGAAGACGGACAGATCTAGGGCAACGGCAAGAATTAAGGTCCTACTCCAGTCTCCTTTTCACCTTATTTATCAACTGATTTACTTATTGGCAATTCCATGGTAGCAGAGTGACGCTGACTCTGATTTTTCACTTAAAAGTCTATACTTTACAACCAAAGATTGTATAGTTAAACAAACCATACAACTCTATGCACAAGGACGACTTAAAAAATGTTCACTGAAAATGTTATAAAAACACATTTACTTGAAGAACAGTGCAGATGCAAGGTTTGCTAACAGAATGACCGCACAAACCGTAGTTCTGTTACCCAACTTTGCGTCTGCACTGTTCTTCAAGCAAATGTGTGTTTTGTTAACTTTTCCGTGGAAATTGTTTAACTTTGCAAACCATACAATTACAATCATTGTTTTTTTTGTTTGACATGCATTTTAAAGTCTCAGCATCGCTCTGTTACCGTGGAATTGCCCTTAAGAAAAGGCACATCTCAGTAGGTGTTCCAGGTATCCTCATGGGCAGGGTAGGAAATGAACTAGGCACCGTGGCAGGTAGAAAGAAAGAAAAAAATGCACAAAAAAATCACTAAAGGATGAGAATGCTTTGTAATATTGCTAGTAAGAAGTAGTAATGTGGTTTCTTGCTCAACTTCATTTTTGTGACCTGAATATGTCAAACAAAATAATTTAGGTACAATAGTAAAAACAGAAACAGTTCTACAAATGAGCATCAAGAAACTATAAAGTACCGACCCTTTTATGAGCACAATGGAAGTATTTGGGAGTTTTTTTTAATGAGGAATGAAATGTTTTTTTTATGGAGTGGTCCATGCTCAATCAATCTCAATGTACCCTCAAATATTTGAGTCATTAGGTGAGAGGACAATGTTTCGATGCCCATTTTAAGGGGTGGGCATTTGCCATGGTAACAGGGCATTCTGTGTCTGTCAGAGGATCATCACAACAGGCAGTTGCAGAAAACACAAACTAATATTGGAAAAACAACCTAGCGTGTGAACAAAACTATGTAACTAGCCAAGAAACACGAGGACATAGTATTTTTGGGTCAATTCAACCAATGTGGGCTTTGGATAAAAATACATTTGAAATGTTCCCAAATGCTCTGTGACCACTCGCTGACGTCTTACCCAACAATGTCTCTACCCACATTTGGGTGGAGGGTGTTAACCCTGGGGGTTGGACCTTTTCCCTCTTTTGTTCTCTCTTGCTCCTCTATTGTTCCCACAAGCCGTACAAATGTATAGTACCGATTTGCAGAAAATTAAATTGTAGGACGTAACATCGTACGAAGTGGGTGAAGGGGCCACTTTTGGCTCGGGAGCATCACTTTCAAAACTACAGGCGGAAATGATCTAGGAGTTTAAGAGTGCAACTTTAACTGTGTGTACTTTACTGTATTTATACTTGGGACGTTGCTTTTCACAAAAGAGCTGGAGGACGTCTTTAAGCTGTAGACCGTGGGCCCTAGGGGATAAACTCTGAAGTGTGTCCCAATGAGGAAGGGGAAGGTGAGGGGGTTGAAATGTGTGCCTCTACGTCGGGCCTGCGTTCACATGGCCCAGTTAATGGTTGCTGACAGCTTGGTAATAGAGTGTGAAGGGAGACAGAGGATGGGAACCCTGGGCTGTGGTATTGACACTGTCCTGTCATTTGCCCCCCCCACCCCCACCTCCTCACGGACCCCACAGTACACACACTCGCATCACAAGCCTCTATCTTTCTCTCTATAGGAGCGTTCCTCCATTCACTCATTAAACATTCATATTCACAACCGGAGTACACTGGATACATATTCATGATCAACACTGGCCTTCCAGGCAATCCATGTTCCTCTGTCTGTCCGACCCTACTGTCACAGCCCTAGGAGTCTGCGTCTAAGACACCCACGCAACAGGCTGTGCGTTGGGAATTTGGGAAATGTGTGGGTTTGGTGGTGTGCTTTCTTCTTTTGTGTGATTTTTATATTTTGTCTGTCTTTATAGCAGTGTAGAGTGTGAATACATAAATGTATGCGTGTCGGGTCGCCTTTCATGTGTTTGAGTTGCTTCTCTCTGCCGGGTTCGAGAGCGCTCTGCTAGCACTTATGTCAGAGGTCGGAACCACAGGCTCTACAGTTGCAGCGATGTGTGAACTGTGAACAGGAGAGAGTGTTCACTGCTAACTCTCCCTCTCTCTTTCCCTCCAGCCCCTCCCCCAAGCAGATACAACCGCAGAGTGTCAGGTGAGTTCTGTTTGACGTCACTACTCCCTAATGTAATCTGCAGCGGCAACGTTTTGCATGTTAAGTAGGTGTAGCTGGAGATCTTTGCTCTGGTGTAATCTTACCGGCCCTCTGAATGCCTCCTTGGTGTTGACACTAAGTTACTACTGGTTGTCTTGGTGTATCACACTATATGCTGATAACTTCTCAGGGTGTGTCACACTGGTATTAGTCCCCTGAAGTGTGCTTTACAATGTTTTCCCTCGTTGTGACTAGCACAGTGAGGAATGCCTTACTATGACTTTAGGTGTTGTGTTACAATCTAAGTGTTCCCCCACTAGTGTGCGCGGAGGCCTTCAACCCAGATGACGATGACGAGGTGGAGGAGCCGAGGGTGGTGCATCCCAAAACAGACGAGCAGCGCTGCCGGCTGCAGGACGCCTGCAAAGATATTCTACTGTTCAAGACCCTGGAACAGGTATGAAGACGAGGCAGACGCGCCGTAACCACAGTGACAGGAAACACCTTCACTTTATTCCAGTCTACGATGAGCTACACAGTCTCATGCGCTTCTGTTCTAATAGGTTGTAGTTTCACATCGGCACATTCACAACCTAATAGAACACTCATTCAATTCTAAAGCATTGAAATAAATCGTTCAGTCTTTTGGGATAAAGGGTTACTGCTCTTTAGTTGGTTTATTTCCTGGTACACTCGGTAACACACAGTAATACAGAAGCTGCCAGACGGGCACAACTCACACCTTCTGTCAATAACCCCCGAGAAGTGGAATCAATTAGCATAATAAATCATCGGCATCAAAATCCGTCAGTTTTAGCTAGAGATTGTATTATTTTTTTTGTTGTTGCACGATGCCCCCCCCCAGAAGCGTCACTCTACGGAAAGGTGAGTCTCTCACAAACGCATACATGTCGGTTGTTTTGCTCTAGGACCCCTTACAAGACTATTCAGAAGGTAGCTAGGTACTAGTTTTTAAAAAAATGTATGGATGTATAGATAGTTTGGTGCCTAAAGTGGTTGAATACATCAAAAACAAAAAAAGGTATGGGACAGACATTTCAGAGAATATGACGTCAAATCACATATCTACAGTAGCTTCGATTGGACTGATCATGTCAACATCATACTTTCAAAATCTTAGCTAGCAGTCATTATGAATCAAGTCAACAATCTACTGGCAAACCCTTTCCAATCCTTCTCGTATGAAGAGAAAATATAGATAAAACGTATCGGTGCTCATCGGCCATAAGCGTTACACAAGTCGGAAATCGCAAATTCAACAATGAGTGGTTTGGAAGGAATCAGTGGGAAAATGCAAGTGTCGCAAAGCAATCACTATTTTGCTTCCCCTGCTTGCTATTCAGTGGAGAGGGAGTGTTGGTCCAAGTCTGGGTTTAAGGATTTAAAACGTCTGAAAGGGCCTCTTTTTAAAATGGTAAACATTCACACGCGACACCATGGGCTGGAATTCATTGGCCACGCTGTCAATCCAGCATGACTTCATCCAGAGAATGCCAGACTTTGACTACGTTTGATGACAGTTTGCCCACACGGCGGACCGCCGCGCCACCTTCCTGTTCAAGTGAGCACAGCAAAGTCCAAAAATATGTCTGGTATGCTACTACATACAGTAAATTATGTAATATTCCAGGGATATATGAATACTGTAGCTAAGAAAGTAATACTTAAGTGTATGTTGTGTTGTAAGCTGTCAGTAGCCCATGTGTCTCACCCTTAGAATACACTGTTCTGACCTGGTGGTGCACATGTAGCCTACTGCCTGTTTTAGAGAAATGTCATTGAATATTGTAAGAGTTTTCGTTGTCTGCTTATATGCCCCCATTATTTCAAATCAAATATTATTTGTCACAATTTTTTATTTGCACCATAATACAACAGTGAAATGCTTACTTACAAACCCTTAACCTTCAATACAGTTTTAAGAAAATACCACAAGAAAAGTAAGAGATAAGAATAACAAATAATTAAAGAGCAGCAGTACATAACAATAGCGGGGATATATTCAGGGGGTACCGGTACAGAGTCAATATGCGGGGGCATCGGTGTCGACGTAATTGAGGTAATTTGTACATGTAGGTAGAGTTATTAAAGTGACTATGCATAAATAATAACAGAGAGTAGCAGCAGTTTAGAAGGGGTGGGGGGGGTAATGCAAATGGTCCAGGTTGCCATTTGATTAGTTGTTCAGGAGTATTATGGCTTGGGGGTAGAAGCTGTTTAGAAGCATCTTGGACCTATCTTGGACTTGGCGCTCTGGTACCACTTGCCGTGTGGCAGCAGAGTGAACACTCTATGACTAGGGTGGCTGGAGTCTTTGGCAATTTTTAGGACCTTCCACTGACACTGCCTTGTATAAAGGTCCTGGATGGCAGGAAGCTTGACCCCGGTGATGTACTGGGCCGTACGCACTACCCTTCTGTTGTTATCAGCGAACTTAATGATGGTGTTGGAGTCGTGCCTGGCCATGCAGTCATGAGTGAACAGGGAGTACAGGAGGGGACTGAGCATGCCTACCCTCACCACCTGGGGGCGGCCCGTCAGGAAGTCCAGGATTCAGTTGCAGAGGGAGGTGTTTAGTCCCAGGGTCCTTAGCTTAGTGATGAGCTTTGAGGGCACTATGGTGTTGAACGCTGAGCTGTAGTCAATGAATAGCATTCTCACATAGGTGTTCCTTTTGTCCAGGTGGGAAAGGGCAGTGTGTAGTGCAATAGAGATTGCATCGTCTGTGGATTTGTTGGTGCAGTATGCAAATTGGAGTTTGTCTCGTGTTTTTGGGATAATGATGTTGATGTGAGCCATGACCAGCTTTTCAAAGCATTTCATGGGTACAGATGTGAGTGCTACGGGTCAGTAGTCATTTAGGCAGGTTGCCTTAGTGTTCTTGGGCACAGGGACTATGGTGGTCTGCTTGAAGCATGTTGGTATTACTGATTCAGACAGAGAGAGGTTGAAAATGTCAGTGACGACTCACTTGCCAAGTTGGTCAGCGCATGCTCGCAGTACACATCCTGGTAATCCGTCTGGCCCTGCGGCCTTGTGAATGTTGACCTGTTTGAAGGTCTTACTCACATCGGCTGCGGAGAGCGTGATCACACAGTCGTCTGGAACTTCTGATGCTCTCATGCATGTTTCAGTGTTACTTGCCTCGAAGCGAGCATGGAAGTTATTTAGCTCGTTCGGTAGGCTTGTGTCACTGGGCAGCTCTCGGCTGTGCTTCCCTTTATAGTCGGCAATGGTTTGCAAGCCCTGCCACATCCGACGAGCGTCGGAGCCGGTGTAGTACAATTCGATCTTAGTACTGTATTGATGTTTTGCCTGTGATGGTTCGTCGGAGGGCATAGTGGGATTTCTTATAAGCTTCCTGGTTAGAGTCCCGCTCCTTGAATGCAGCACCTTTGGCAGCGATTCCATCCTCGAGTCTTCTTGGGTTTGACGCTACAAGCTAAGCACACCTTTATTCAGGGGGTTTCTGCCATTCTTCTCTGCAGATCCTCTCAAGCCCTGTCAAACCCTCCCCTAACCTGGACGATGCTGGGCCAATTGTGCGCCGCCCTATTGGACTCTTAATCACGGCCGGTTGTGATACAGCCCTGGATCGAACCCGGGCCTGTAGTGACGCCTCTAGCACTGCAATGCAGTGCCTTAGACCGCCCCGCCACTCGGGAAGCCCAAATTATTTATTTTTCAAAAAGTTCAGTAATGGACCCATGTAATTCCAGTTGATATTGCGAGGGTTGTTTTGTTTGCGCAATGCGCTGTCTGTGCGTCGGTATATTGTCTATAAGTGGATCCTCGTGATTGTATTTTCCTTACTTTTTAGACCACATAGGCCTATTAAAATACTTCAAATGTTAGGCTGTCTTTCAAATCAATTCAGTTGACTTTATTGACATGGCAAGTTAAATGACTTACATTGTCAAAGTATACATATAACAGACAATTGTGAGACCAACAGCAATAAGGCATCAGTAATAGTAGTGGAAATGTGATTAGCATTAACAGCAACTACAACAACAATATTAATGAGAATAACAATACATTAAAGCAATAGTAGTAGATCCGTCTCAACATGACTGAGAAGCCACATGACAGGATATGAGAAACAAAACAAAACCAAAATGGGAAATGTTACATTGCACTTTTCACTGGCTGTCCCTCAGGTTGTGGCAGGAGGACACACATTTTGGCTGCCAAAACTGCACATTTTAGGCTTTTCACCCAATAAATATATTTAAATAAAATGTATTCACATTTTTAACATCTTTAACATTCTTTGTACTGATTGATAGTTTTGGGAAATAATTATTATCTTAGGTCTGAGTATTTATCACAGTGTAATAGAAAATGCAACTCTGTCTTCAAATCAAATCAAATGTATTTATATAGCCCTTCGTACATCAGCTGATATCTCAAAGTCCTGTACAGAAACCCACCCCAAACAGCAAGCAATGCAGGTGTAGAAGCACGGTGGCTAGGAAAAACTCCCTAGAAAGGCCAAAACCTAGGAAGAAACCTAGAGAGGAACCAGGCTATGTGGGGTGGCCAGTCCTCTTCTGGCTGTGCCGGGTGGAGATTATAACAGAACATGGCCAAGATGTTCAAATGTTCATAAATGACCAGCATGGTCCAATAATAATAAGGCAGAACAGTTGAAACTGGAGCAGCAACACAGCCAGGTGGACTGGGGACAGCAAGGAGTCATCATGTCAGGTAGTCCTGAGGCATGGTCCTTTGTTTTTTAAATTGGTCGAGTTTGCCCCACCAAGATTTTCATTCTCAAATTGCCACTGAGTAAGGCCAAATTCTGTTACATCAAATCTAATCTTTTTTTTTAAAATATATATTTGTTTGGTACCTTAAGGGGGGCCTACAACTCCAAATCAAATAGCTAAATGATCCTTGGTATGACAATCTTAAAACAATTCCATATGCTTAGTAGAACTCACAAATGCGAGTGAAATGCACTGTGGAACCCTGACCTCCCGCCAACGTGGCTAGTGAAATAGACATCTACCCGCCAATGCCAAAATCTATCTGGATTTGGCAGGTAGCGGGTGTTAATCACCCCCTCCTCTCCTGCCTGCCTGTCCTCCCCCTCACAGGAGCAGTTCTCGGAAGTCCTAGACGCCATGTTTGAACTGCGCGTACAGCCCCAGGAGCATGTCATCGACCAGGGAGACGACGGAGACAACTTCTACGTTATCGAGAGGTGTGTGTGTGTGTGTGTGTGTGTGTGTGTAGTTATCTAACAATCAAGGCATTCACTAGAAAGCAGCATTCATAACAACCAACACACGTCCACTCATCTTCCAACAAGCCCCCCTTGGGCATGATCCTCTAGTTGTTTTGTCTGCCGTGCGTCCTGGGCCTAGCCTCTATGACTGTGTCCCAAATGGCACCTTTTTTCCCTTTATATGGTGCACTTTCTTTTGACCAAAGCCCATATGGCCTTGGTCAAAAGAAGTGGGCTACATCGGTAATAGGCTGTGTCCCAAATGGCACCCTGTGAGTGGGCTTATTCTCTCCGCGCCTTAAGCTCCCTCCTCAGTCATGCTAGTACCTCAGCCTGGGAGGCTTAGGTCTAGATGCACGTCATAAGCATGTTAAACCAATTCCCCCCCTACGCTCTGCCTTGCAAAGCATCATGGGAAACCCTTTGGTCACCTACATGGCCAGGTGATCATCATACTAATCCCCCCCCCCAAACAAAGTTAATGCTCCACCGGCAACCACAAAGTAAATTCCCAGAACTGAACTCGTAGTACTCTTGGTCCAAGCTACAGATGAGTACTATGAGTACTCATCTGTAGCTCCAAGCTACTGATGAGAGATTTATATCAGTGATCAACTTTATTGTAGATGAAGAGTATTCTGCATGGTTTCCAAATATCTCATGTTTGAGTTTTCTAATATTATTAGACCGTTCTTAATTTCTCTTTTGTCTCTCTCTACTCTCTCGCCCCTGTTTTTTCTCTTTCTTTTTATTTCTCTCTTCCTCTCTCTCCTTTCTTTCAGAGGAATCTATGACATAGTGGTACTGATTGATGGCGTAGGGACGTGTGTGGGGCAGTATGACAACAAAGGCAGCTTCGGGGAGTTGGCACTGATGTACAACACCCCCCGCGCTGCCACTATTATTGCCACCCAGGAGGGGGCGCTCTGGGGCCTGGTGAGATACACCCACACTGCCCTGACCCTTGACCTCAAGTTCACACTGCTGTGCTCTACCACAGCACCTCCCTGTGGACACCAAGGAGAATAACACAGTGGACATATATTAGAGATACATTATGTTTTGAGCAAAATAGTTGGGGTTTTTTTAGACACCATTGCGAAATTCAAGTTGCCAGTTCAAGGAGTTGCCAGTTCAAGGAGTTGCCAGTTCAAGGAGTTGCCAGTTCAGCCTCTTTTAGTGGGGTGATTTCGGCCTACATCATCAGGCAGTAAATAAGTTAATAGACCAATAAGAAAGAGCTCCAAACCTCTCAGCCAATAACAGCTAGTTTCAGTTTTCCCCTCCCCACTCAGACAACTCCCAGACTGCCCTTTGCTAAGAAGCAATTTATTTTATTTTTGACTATTTTAATTGAAAACAATCACAGTAAGGTAGTTAATTGTTACCCAGAAATTATTTGCTATTGAGAAAAAAAATAATGATCCGTTTTTAAAGACAGCTGCATTGGACTTTGAAGTGAATCAGGTCAAATCAATGTTATTGGTCACATACACATAGTTAGCAGATGTTATTGGTCACATACACATGGTTAGCAGATGTTATTGGTCACATACACATGGTTAGCAGATGTTATTGGTCACATACACATAGTTAGCAGATGTTATTGGTCACATACACATAGTTAGCAGATGTTATTGGTCACATACACATAGTTAGCAGATGTTATTGGTCACATACACATGGTTAGCAGATGTTATTGGTCACATACACATGGTTAGCAGATGTTATTGGTCACATACACATGGTTAGCAGATGTTATTGGTCACATACACATAGTTAGCAGATGTTATTGGTCACATACACATAGTTAGCAGATGTTATTGGTCACATACACATAGTTAGCAGATGTTATTGGTCACATACACATAGTTAGCAGATGTTATTGGTCACATACACATAGTTAGCAGATGTTATTGGTCACATACACATAGTTAGCAGATGTTATTGGTCACATACACATAGTTAGCAGATGTTATTGGTCACATACACATAGTTAGCAGATGTTATTGGTCACACATGGTTAGCAGATGTTATTGGTCACACATGGTTAGCAGATGTTATTGGTCACATACACATGGTTAGCAGATGTTATTGGTCACATACACATAGTTAGCAGATGTTATTGGTCACATACACATGGTTAGCAGATGTTATTGGTCACATACACATGGTTAGCAGATGTTATTGGTCACATACACATGGTTAGCAGATGTTATTGGTCACATACACATGGTTAGCAGATGTTATTGGTCACATACACATGGTTAGCAGATGTTATTGGTCACATACACATGGTTAGCAGATGTTATTGGTCACATACACATGGTTAGCAGATGTTAATGCGAGTGTAGCGAAATGCTTGTGCTTCTAGTTCCGACAGTGCAGCAATATCTAACAAGTAATACCTAACAATTCCACAACAAATACCTTTTCCACACAAGCCTAAGGAATGGAATAAGAATATATAAATATATGGATGAGCAATGTCAGAATGGCATAGGCTAACATGCAATACATAGTATAGAATACAGTATATACATATGCGAGAAATGTAAACATTTTTAAAGTGGCATTATTAAAGTGACTAGTGTTCCATTTTATTAAAGTGGCCAATGATTTCAGGTCTTTGAAAAGTGAAACATTAGGTGCTAGGGAGGCTGGAGTGGGTCTTTAATGTGTCGTCGATACGTCTTAGATATGGTGCTTTTGAGATTCTTTGAGCTTTAAGACTCTTTTGTGTAAATGAATAGCGCTATAACAGTTGAATTAATGATTTATTGTTTATATTATTAGATGATTGTAAATGTTATAGAAGATTAGTAGATGGATATTATAGGAAATGATGGCAGATCTATCCATAACTTTCCCCCACTAGAAATGTATAACATAAGAAGGAAATAGGCTAAACGCAGACCGGCTATGTCGGTGTGATTGAGTGTTATCCTGCCTGTCTGTGTGACCGTGACCGATGCTGTCTGTGACACTACCAGGACCGGGCCACGTTCCGTAGGCTCATTGTGAAGAACAATGCCAAGAAGAGGAGGCTGTACGAGCAATTTGTGGAGTCTGTGCCTCTACTGAAGTCTCTGGAGGTGAGGAGGGGAAGATGGACAGTGATACATTGTAGCACTGAAATGGCCACCTTGCCTTGGCGCTTCCTTATCGAACCTCTCTCCCGCTCTTTTACCTCTCTTAGTTATCCGAGAGGATGAAGATTGTGGATGTATTAGGAATGAAGACGTTTTCCGATGGAGAACGCATCATCATGCAGGTAGGACAGTTCTCCGTTGTTAACGTACTGGAGGTTGTCTTGGCATTACTGTAATGACGACCGGGAAGAGTTGTAAATGTGACAGTCCCTGTTGGTTTGTGTTGCGGTGTAGGGGGACAGGGCAGATTGTTTCTACATTGTGGAGACTGGAGAAGTGAAGATTATGATGAAGAGCAAAGTAAGTCTACTTCCTCCTTTTCTCATCCCCTCGTTTCTGTCTGTGCCTCATCACCAGATAATGTAAAAAAATATATTAAAAAAAAGGCTTTGTTTTATGTTCAAGTCACCCTGTTTTTTTCTTTTCTCTCTCTCCTTTTTTCTCATATGTACTACATAACACACCTGCGCCCAAAGACAAAGATGGTATGACTGATCATTGTAATATTCATATGAAGAATAATACGAGTTGAGCACAGTGATCCTTTTGAAAAAAATCTAACAATTGTGATCTGAATATTTGTCATTCATAATCAACAAAATGTTTTTTAAATGATATTTTAGCTAGCTACGTAGCTATGGTTCCTAACGTTAACTAGCGCTAGTTGGCTGTACCGGCGCCAAAACTCCTTCTCATCCAAATAACTTCTCCATCTGATAACTTTTTAGTGCAAGACAGCACATTTCCAGATCCTGTCAACCTTCTGCTATGAGTTTTTTTTTAACATTTTTTATTTTTTTTAATATGAACATTTTAGTTTTCATAACACATTGTTTGTGTGCTGCTTTGTCTGCATGTCCATTATTGTGTATTAATTGGTGTTGTATGTATTAGCTGCTGCAGTCAAATTTCCCCTTTCGTGATCAGTAATGTAATTTTTCTCAATAGTGAGTTTTCTCATGGCTCTGTCCAGACTTGGGTTCAAATACTAGTTAGGGTATTTCAATTACTTTCAAAATGTCTTAGAAAGGAAGTCTTGATTTTCTACAAGTAGCTGAATATTGGAATGTATTTCAAAGTACACTTGGAAAGTATTGGCGTGTATTTGAAAATACAAATATATTAAATACACCATGCATTTAAACTGTTCAGCTATCTATAGGAAGTTATTTGTCTCTGATTTGGCCACATTATTTGAAAATACTCAAATACACAGAAAATAAGTATTTAAATAAAAAATGCCCATATATTTGAACCCAGGTCTGACTCTGTCCCTCTGCAGCAGACATGGCCTATACACAACATGTTTGGGCTTCCTTGGTGCTCGTGCTCCATGCTAAAACATAATTTTGTGAATTTTTGAATCCGCTACATATTATTAAAATAAGAGTAAACAAATCAAATCATCTTTTCTGTGCCCCCCCCAAAACAAAACTCCTCTCTCCCCCAGACAAAAGCGAACCAGGAGGATAATGTGGAGGTTGAGATCACCCGCTGTAGCAGGGGTCAGTACTTTGGGGAGCTGGCCCTGGTCACCAACAAGCCCCGCGCTGCATCAGTGTATGCTGTGGGAGAGGTCAAGTGCTTGGGTAAGGCCCCGCCATACTTTTACAGATATGTGTGTGCACGCATGCGTTTGTGTTTATTTTGACAGAGACACACATGAGTGGGTGTCCATCTGCGTGACAGAGAGAGAGATTTTCTGTCTGTTGTGTCTCCCTGAATCTCTTAATGGTAAATTACTGGCTTGCAAGTGTTGTAGATGAATATCTCCCCCCTAAACGCATAGCTACACAGCTGTTTCCCTTAGACGTACTCGTGATAATGTTCAGCTCTTATGAATTCAAAAGTGTTTGCACATCTCACAATTCTCCAGGCGTATGATTAGGGTACCGACATTGTCATATGAATTAAATAAGAATATCTGCTCACTTTAGCGTGCTCCACTATAGTTTTACTGCAATGTTTTGACTGGAAGGTCTGGAGTGTTTACGCTAAGCATGGCAAAGAACCTTCGCAAATAAACTATACAGGAGGGTACGCTACAACAGGGTGATATTCATTAGTGCGCACCGTAGTGAAGCGTTTTGCAAAGGAACATGGAAACAAGTTCAGGAAGTCCCTCCCCATTTCGGCCTGTTTGCTTCTGTTTGGTTGTTAGATTGACACCTGGGTCATATTCACTATCTGTTGTGCAGCTGTGTGAGTGATGCTGTCTCCTGTGTTTTTCAGTAATAGACATTCAGGCGTTTGAGCGTCTGCTGGGTTCCTGTAAGGAGATCATGAAGAGGAACATCACCCACTACGAGGAGCAGCTGGTAGCTCTGTTTGGCTCCAGCATGGACCTGAGAGACTGACCACCCTTCTCCGTGCCTTACACAAGCAAATTTACATGAATGAAAAGATACCTACACATTCAGACGCACCACTTACATAGTATAAGTACGCCCTGACACACAGATTTTCTAGCTCAACCCTCCTTTATAAGCTCACTAATAGGTGTACACACACTTTCTACTCACCCCAAAATATCACACGCCCTCTTACAGTTGCTTGAACCTGCTTCAGCCTCTTTGTTTGAATTGAAAAAGCAATGTCCCTGCTGATACAACCCTGCCACCGCCACAGCACAGCAAGGACATACTACACGCATGCACTCAGACATGAAGGCTTGTCCTTTCTCTCACAGATGCACACACACACACACACACACACACCAAACCCCAGCCAAGGACCCATGCGCACACACAGGCACCACCCACACTTTCAAATACAGACACCTGGTGAAAAAGAACATACATTTAAAAAGAGAGCAAATTAAAAAAGTAAAAAAGGTTTAAAGAGAAGTTTTAGAATCATTTTATGAAGATAAACCGAAGCTTTGATAAAATATGATTTAAATAAAAAAAGTGTTTATTTGGGGTTGAGTCCTTTCTGAAAGCTCTCCTGCTGTTGTTGATTGATTCAGTTAGTGCCGGTGATTACCACAGAGGACCCTACGTTTCAGGGCTATTGTTATCATTAATCCACACATGTTGTATTGATTCATGTATTATTATTATATATTCATTATTTTGTTTTACTTTGACCAATTCAGATATAAAGCACCATCTCCGACAATGTCAAACAAAAATCTAGTGCTTATTTCTCCTTGATCATTCTGAATGAGTTGTCCTGGATAAGAATAAAGCAAACATTTTTATTATATTGCTGTGTCAGTGTGTTGGTTGTATTGGGTGAAAATATACATTTATTTCATGTTATGGTTTCCTGATAATAGAAGAGCCATTGTTTGATATGGGAGGAGGGGGGGTCACCTCTATTTAATCATCCAATGACTGAGTTTATATGGTTTATTTCCTGTCGTTTTCTAAAATATGCTATGACCAATTTTTATACCTTTATTTAACTAGGCAACTCAATTAAGAACAAATTCTTATGTACAATAACGGCCTACCCCAGACGACGCTGAGCCAGTTGTGCGCCGCACTATGGGACTTCCAATCGCAGCCTAGATTCCAACCAGGGACTGCAGTACCAGGGACGTGCCTTAGACCGCTGCACCACTCGGGAGCCCACATGGAAACGAGCTCACAGCCAAAGATTTTCTAGTGTATTTCCCGACAGAGTGCATGACTTGGTTAAATCCTGATCGCAGACCAGTGAAAGTGACTGAACCATAGACCGATTAGTTTGATCACCGATCCAGGAACGGTGCATCCCACTTTAAGCGGGAGAAGCGTGAAACCCCGAAAATGTAGGTATTGGTTGTGGCATTAGGCTATAAGAGCATACATTTTTTCACAATTGCTTTGCCCTTTAACCGAATATAAACGTTGGCAGTTAGGTCTTGGATATTTGGAAATATGTTGAAAGAAAGGTTCCTGGATTAGTGCTTGAGGTCGAGGCATCCTTTAGAATAGTCTGTTTCAGTGCACTTTAAGAAACAGACTACCGAACCAGCACGATTTATGTTGCCTTTGATGGAGTTCACAGAGATGGCCTCCAAATTATTTATTGCATTCTGTGATGTAAATGCAATGCATTTAGGATAAAAACGGTTACATTGTGTCAAGCGCTGTCACTATTTTTATTATTTATCTGCCCTTATTTGGTGGTGTAAGTGAAGGGTGGCAGTTTGTACCTACTGTGTATTGTAGCGCCTATCCTCCTGTAATTTTTCATTATAAACTGGGTAGATTGAGTCAGAATGCTTATTGGCTGACAACCGTGGTATAATTAAGCAATAACGAAAATGTTTGTCTTTAAAATTGGGTGTTGGGAAATAAAACATACAACTGGGTGAAATAATGAGAAACATGGTCCTTCCTCTAGGGCCTCCGCCGCCTCCTCCGCCTCCTCCCCCACCTAGTGTTCCCCGTCTTCCTCCTCTTTCTAGTCTTCCTACTCCTTCAGCTCATCCTCCCTTTATACCCCCTCCTCCTCCCCTTCCTCCCTCTGCTCTATCTCCACCTCCTCCCTATTGTCTATCTCTTCCACCTCCTCCTCCCTCTATTCCTCCTCCTCCTTCTCAGTATCCGGCCCAGCTGGTGGTTCGGACCCTTGAGGAGACACCCTACCGAGAAGTCTAAAGGAGTTCCTATCTTCAAGGACATCTGAGTTTGAGGGCCTGGCTGACCACAGGCCATTCCAACAGTACCTACAATAGTACCACCAAGGACACCTCTACTCACCCCTCCTTCACCCGGTCCCAGTGGGATTCGGCTCGCGCTCCCGAGGGAATATGATGGGACGGCTGCCGGATGCCAGGGGTTCCTACTCCAGCTGAAGCTCTACCTGGCGGCTGTCCACCCGGCTCCTTCAGGGCGTTAGAGCGTGTCCGCCCCCATCTCCTGCCTCTCAGGCAAAGCCCTGGAGTTGGCCAATGCCGTATGGAGTGAGGGAGACGCGGCGTTGGAAGGTCTATTCCATCTGAGGCAGGGGACGAGGAGCGCGCAGGATTTTGCCTTGGACTTCCAGACCCTGGCCGCCAGCGCGGGATGGAACGACAGGGCCCTGATCAATCACTACAGGTGCAGTCTGTGCGAGGACGTCCGTCGGGAGTTGGCCTGCCGAGACACCACCCTCACATTGGACCAGCTGGTGGACCTGTCCATCCGGCTGGACAACCTGCTGACTGCCCGCGGACGTCCGGATCGGGACCTGTCAGTTCCTGTGGATATGCCCTTCCCTGGCTTACCTTGGTTGGCAATTTCGTGGCAACAGAGGGCGCTCAAGGGGCGGTCACGAGAGTGCTCAGGGAGGTGTGTGGGGATTTCCATCGGTGCGACTACGGTGGAAAGTCCAGACCAGGTCTCCACCGTGCGCATCCCCTCAGAATATGTAGATCTGTCTCTCGCCTTCTGTAAGAAGAGGGCGACTAAATTACCACCTCATCGACGGGAGGATTGTGCGATAAATCTCCTGGTAGACGCAGCACTTCCCAGGAGTCACGTGTATCCTCTGTCACAGGAGGAGACGGTGGCTATGGAAACATATGTCTCCGAATCCCTGGGACAGGGGTACATTCAGCCCTCCACTTCACCTGCCTCCTCAAGTTTATTTTTTGTGAAGAAGAAGGATGGGGTTCTGCACCCATGTATTGACTATCGAGGGATCAATCAGATCACTGTGAGGTACAGCTACCCGCTGCCTCTCATCGCCAGTGCAATCGAGTCAATGCACGGGGCGCACTTCTTCACAAAATTGGATCTCAGGAGTGCTTACAACCTGGTGCGTATCTGGGAGAGGGACGAGTGGAAGACGGCATTTAGTACCACCTCAGGGCACTATGAGTACCTCGTCATGCCGTACGAGTTGATGAATGCTCCATCAGTCTTCCAGGCCTTTCTTTACGAGATTTTCCGGGACCTGCACGGGCAGGGTGTAGTAGTGTATATCGACAACATTCTGATATACTCCACTACACGCGCCGAGCATGTGTCCCTGGTGCGCAGGGTGCTTGGTCGACTGTTGGAGCATGACCTGTACGTCAAGGCTGAGAAATATTTGTTCTTCCAACAGTCCGTCTCCTTCTTAGGGTGACGCATTTCCACGTCAGGGGTGGAGATGGAGAGTGACCGCCGTGCGTAATTGGCCGACTCCCACCACGGTAAAGGAAGTGCAGCGGTGTCTGGGGTTTGCCAACTACTACCTAGAGGTTTATCCGGGGTTTTGGTCAGGTAGCAGCTCCCATTACCTCACTGCTGAAGGGGGGACCGGTGCGGCTACAGTGGTCAGCTCGTCTCCCGTGCTGGCTCATCCGGATCCCTCTTTGGCGTTCATAGTGGAGGTGGATGCAGTCCGAAGCTGGGATAGGAGCAGTGCTCTCTCAGCGTTCGGGCACGCCACCAAAGCTCCGCCCCTGTGCTTTCTTTTCGAAGAAGCTCAGCCCGGCGGAGCGAAACTATGATTTGATGGAACACAGTAATTGGGTAGCTGTTGTCAAGGCTCTGAAGGCGTGGAGGCATTGGCTTGAGGGGGCTAAACACCCTTTTCTCCTCTGGACTGACCACCGAAATCTGGAGTTTATCCGGGCGGTGAGGAGACTGAACCCTCGCCAGGCAAGGTGGGCTATGAACTTTACCCGTTTTGTTTTCACTCTATCCTATAGACCAGGTTCCCAGAACGCTAAGGCAGACGCACCGTCCCGGATGTATGACACAGAGGAGCGGTCCATGGATCACACTCCCATACTTCCGGCCTCTTGCCTGGTGGCACCGGTGGTGTGGGAGCTGGATGCAGACATCGAGCGGGCGTTATGCACAGAGCCCATTCCCCCCCAGTATCTAGCTGGGTGCCTGTACGTTCCGTCTGCTGTCCGCGACCGTTTTAACTATTGGGCCCACATGTCACCCTCCTCTGGTCATCCTGGCATCGGTCGGATGGTGCGTTGCCTTAGTGGGATGTACTGGTTGGTCCACCTTGGCCAAGGACGTGAGGGTTTATGTTTCCTCCTGCTCGGTGTGCGCCCAGTGCAAGGCTCCCAGGCACCTGCCCAAAGGGAATTACAACCCTTACCCGTTCCGCAACGGCCGTGGTCGCACCTGTCGGTGGACTTCCTGATGGATCTTCCTCCCTCACAGGGCAACACCACGATCCTGGTCGTTGTGGATCGTTTTTCTAAGTCCTGCCATCTCCTTCCTTTGCCTGGTCTCCCTACGGCCCTACAGACTGCGGAGGCCCTGTTCACACACGTCTTCCGGCACTACGGGGTGCCTGAGGACATAGTTTTTGATCAGGGTCCCTAGTTCACGTCCAGGATCTGGTATGGGTATGGTCCGGAGGAAAGATGCTGGGTGCCGGTGGAGGACGTGTTGGACCCTTCGATGCCACCGTCTTCATCCGTATCGCCCTACACCTCGTCCTCCGGGTCATCCCCGAGGCCGGCTTCAAGGGGGGGGGGGGGGGGTACTGTCACGACTTCCGCCGAAGTCTGTGCCTCTCCTTGTTCGGGCGGCGCTCGGTGTCGCCGGTCTACTAGCCATCGCCGATCCACTTTTCTTTTTCCTTTGGTTTTGTCTTTGTTTTCACACACCTGTTTTCCATTCCACAAATATTATTACATGTTCAGTTAGGTTTATTTTGATGGCTGTTTTTTTGACGGGTGCACCCGTGTGTTATCTTTACCGTCTTGTTTTGGTCAAGTGTAATTGTTTACCTTGTGCCTTGTTGAGTAAAGTACGTTGCTCACTCATTCTGCTCTCCTGCGCCTGACTTCATGCACCAGCTACACTCACCTTCTGACAATTACTGTGTTTTTACAGATTTATAATCACTTCTGAAAAACCCACTACCACTGATGCTCTTATGTTATGAATATTATACCGTCTTTGATATAATATCTGGCAGAATGTACTATTCTCATGGATGATATGAACCTAAGTTTTAGGTAAAGTAATCAAGTTGGTCTCCCATTAATCTGGGCATGTTGACAGTGCCCAGATGGGCACACCTGGCAGGAGATGCCAGCACACACCAGGAAAGATGTGTGTGTGTGTGTGTCAGTGGAGGCTGCTGAGGGGTGAACGGTTCATAAAAATGGCCAGAACTGAGCAAATGAATTGGCATCAAACACCTGGAAATCATGTATTTGATACCATTCCACTGATTCCACTCCAGTCATTACCATGAGCCCGTCCTCCCTAATCAAGGTGCCACCAACCTCCTGTGGTGTGTGTGTGTGTGCGTGCAGATGGACCTGGAGCACACACTGGGAGAGAGTGCAGCGCTGGGGAAAGCAGGAGCAGTGCTGTGGGGGGAGCTGAGGTTCGCTAAGTCAAAGATCAGATCCTAAAGACCTCAGTCTGTGCATGCACATCCACTATAATGTACATTTATTGTACCCATACATACCTCTACAGCCATTATTACCTTGACGATGTATGCAGTTCAGTTTCTATTAGATTATCTTTTTGTATTTGTAAATGAACCTTTCTCTAAAAGTTAGATCAAATCAAACCTGAACCATGTCTGTATCCCAGTGCAGTTGTGTGAGTACATTCATTGTCAGTTCAAGAGTGTGGTTCCTATAGATGCTATAAAGTGTTCAGAACCCTGCATTCATACTGTATGAGTCTCTTCTTTATGTTATATGTCTACCAAATCAAACGTATAAATATCCAGTATAAGGAAACATTCTCTGTGGGTTTTATAACACCTGGGCTCTGCTCATATGGGAGTAGGGGCTAGGAGTTGTTTCTGGATGGGCCCAAGTTCCAAAACCATGTGCAGGGAAGGGATTTGACTTGATGTTGGTGTAACAGTCTCATTGTCCATGGGGCCTGTAGGACAGGTCCCTCAGGGGCCAGGGGGTGAAGGGTGTTCCTTTCAGTGACCTCTCCTTTCAGTGACCTCTGACCTCTGCTCCTCAGACTCCTCCTGTGATGGCTGAGAGGTTATGGCGCAGCGCCTGCAGCTCCTGGATGAGTTGGGAGATCTCTAGGGCTGCAGCCTGTCTCTCCCTCACTGCCTTAGTTAGGGACCGGAGAGTGCTGCCCTGCTGCACTGGAGGGGGGGAGGGAGGGAGGGGGGGGGGGGGGGGGAGGGGGCACCAAGGTAAAACGTGCAGGCATCGTTGGATTGAGAAAGAGCAAATGAATAGCTTTATCTAAGAAATAGAAGATAAGAAGTAGCATCAATAGTATTAGTGCTATCACGGTGTATCGAAACGAGGTGGGCGTCAACAGGTCTCGGAACGTCCTCTGCCATCGACTTGTCATTGGATGCCCCGTCTGACAGACCACTGGTCTGTCCCTGAGATGGGGGTTTCCATTGGTGGAGGGAGCAGGAGGAAGAGGAGGTCGTCTGCTGCCTGAAGAGACCATAGAGACAGTGGAGATTATAGCGACTATAACCAATGGGGAGCAATGAGCAGCACATTTCAGTGGTGCCTTTGGATGCAAGTCTATAAATGGCACGGCAATGTCTAGTACCTTTGTGGTTGTATTCTGGGTGGGTTCGGTGTAGGTCGTTGATGGACTCCACTGAATGTAGCTCGATCTCAGTTAGGTCCCGATCACTGATCCGGGTAAAAAATACTGGAGTGGTAGGGGATGATACTGAAGTGATAGGGGATGGAGGGGGTTTTGCCATTTCCCCTTGAGGGAAGGAGGGAGAGAGAGAGAAGAGGGCAACAAAATTGAACCCACATGGCCTGTCATGGACACCAGATTTCTAAATGTTACTGCTGAAAATCTGTATAAAACTGTTATCTGAAACGTGGAATTTGGACTCAGGGCTCAGGGCTCAGTGGAGAGTTGATTGAGAACAGGCCTTTTGTCCGGCTGTGATTTTCTCCCCCACGTCAAGCCAAAATAAGAAGCCATTTTAGCCATGCAGCCTAGTTGATATCAGAACAAATGCACTGTACAACAATGCTATAAGCACACTAAGCTGCTACATATTGGCATGATGGCATTGATAGGCAGGCACTATTATTTTGATGATGTAAGGGACACAAAATACTTTCACACACACAAAAACACATGGATGATTCATCAAACCAAGCATGTCTACCCCTTTTTCTATTCTGGTATCCGGGCTTCACCCAAAAACTTTCGGGACACAATATCCACACAATCAGTCAAGTGTCCAGCTAGTGCCATCCACCAACATCAGCCACCTCGCGTTCTTCCCTCTCTCTGTTCTTACCTCTCTGTTAATGATGAGACAGGAGAAAGATACTGAATTCACGTGTCTCTGACTGTCTCCACAAGAACAGAACGCTGCTTTCAATACGTTCCCGATACGTGTCGACAACAAATGATGGAAAAGGTGAGGTGAATGCAGGACCATGATACACACAAACAGAATATTCATCCACCACGGTATTAGCCTTCTGAATAGAGTCCAGGTTGAAATACTGCCTCGTCACACGGAAGTGAGTCCAGTCCCAGTGTTTTGAGTCTGTGTCTTGTGACCACGAACCCTGCCCTGTTCCCTGCTGCTAGCCCCTACCCTAACAGCTTCAACCCTAAAATAGAAGCTGGAACTAAGGTGGTATTAGTAGCTGCTACTGGGCCATAGGATCATTCCATTATCCAACAGGGGCAGAGGAGACACAGTAGGCAACAGAACCCAGAGCAAAGTGAAAGGTCCCCGAATAGACTGCTTTTTAGTGTGTTAATATGTTATTAATATGCAATTCAACAAGTGATCCAATGACAGTGTAAAGCTAACAGTTTATCTATTCAATGTGAGACACATCAGGCTATATTGAAGTGGATGAGGAGACACAATATAGTGTAACACATTGCTACTGCTTGAGAGGTAGGCTACTGTACCATCACCCCAGATCCAGAAATGTTACAGTTTTAAGCAAGTTTGCTGCAATTCTACACATTTTGCCATGCAGAGATACGATTTAGCAATTTCATAACACATTTGATGCAATTCTAATCATTTTGCCATGGGGTGGAAAAAGATGTTTGTAGTTTTTAATGTGAGAGCTGAGTGAGACTGACAAACAAGAGCAATGGGAGCCTCTCTGCTGGCTGCTAGAGTAACCTACCAATCACATTTTGTGTTGCTGACATATGGCTAATTGCCTGACTATCAGTCACTGACATAACAAGAGAAAAACTGTTGATGCTGAACCCAATTTTGAAATTCCCCTCAGCCACTAGTTGCCCTTCCCTGGGCTACAGTATCTTATGCGAGACTTCAGTGTAGGCCTACTATCTGTGCCGTGAAAGTCCAGACCTCCTGACAGAGATGGTTGTGTTTTGAAAGTGTCCTGACAGTAGGCGTATTTACGTTTTTAAAAATAGGCAAAGACAGTAAGACAGAGCTTGTGTGAAAATGTTGTTATAACGTCATCATTCCTATACAATCATAAATTATTACAATATGCATACTATTTATGTATAGAAAGAAAGAGAAGTGTAGAAACAAATCATGTACGATCTTTCCTTGTTCATGACAGCAACATTTTAGTGTTGATACACAATCCCAGCCTGTGTAGTGTGTTTCCTCCAAATGTTTGAAGAATGTGTAACTTAATCAACTACATTTCCCAAAATTCCTTGGTCTGACCATGGTCGCTGTTTAGCAGAGAAAGCAGAATTCCGAGTACGGAGTCGAAAGAGTTGGCGACGGCGAGGTGTTTATGGAACGTGTTTTCGTCTGCAAGGAAGATACGATGTGAGCTCGGATGCTGTCTGGCGGCCACGGGTTCGGATTCGGTTTCCGAGACCCGAGGGAGTGTCTACAGAGCGCTGGACTCGGATTAGCCGCAAGGCAGGAGAGGCATGCTTCAAATTCAGAGGTACTGTTCCATCAACCTGCAGGGCAAATGTATGCAGCACACTAAAAGACACCCAAAACGTAACAATTCTAAAAGATTTGTATATGCAGTTGGCCTTGTGCTTGGAAATATGGTATATTCATTTGAACCTACTTTTGGATTATTTTTTCATATACAGTTGAAGTCGGGGAAGTTTACATACACCTTAGCCAAATACATTTCAACTCAGTTTTTCACAATTTCTGACATGTAATCCTAGTAAAAAATTCCCTGTTTTAGGTCAGTTACGTTCACCACTTTATTTTAAGAATGTGAAATGTCAGAATAACAGTAGAGAGAGTGATTTTATTTCAACTTTTATTTATTTCATCACATTCCCAGTGGATCAGAAGTTTACATACACTCAATTAGTATTTGGTAGCATTGCCTTTAAATTGTTTAACTTGGGTCAAACGTTTTGGGTAGCCTTCCACAAGCTTCCCACAATAATTTGGGTGAATTTTGGCCCATTCCTTTTGACAGAGCTGGTGTAACTGAATCAGGTTTGTAGGCCTCCTTGCTCACACACGCTTTTACAGTTCTGCTCACACATTTTCTATAGGATTGAGGTCAGGGCTTTGTGATGCCCAATCCAATACCTTGACTCTGCTGTCCTTAAGCCATTTTGCCACAACTGTGGAAGTATACTTGGGGTCATTGTCCATTTGGAAGACCCATTTGCGACCAAGCTTTAACTTCCTGACTGATGTGGATATATTGAAGCAATATCAAGACATCATTTTCCTGCCTCATGATGCCATCTATTTTGTGAAGTGCACCAGTCCCTCCTGTAGCAAAGCACCCCCACAACATGATGCTGCCACCCCCGTGCTTCACGTTTGGGATGGTGTTCTTCAGTTTGCAAGCCTCCCCCTTTTTCCTCCAAACATAACGATGGTCATTATGGCCAAACAGTTCTATTTTTGTTTCATCAGACCAGAGGACACTTCTCCAAAAAGTACGATCTTTGTCCCCATGCGCAGTTGCAAACCGTAGTCTGGCTTTTTTATGGCTGTTTTGGAGCAGTGGCTTCTTCCTTGCTGAGTGGCCTTTCAGGTTATGTCGATATAGGACTCGTTTTACTGTGGATATAGATACTTTTGTACCTGTTTCTCCAGCATCTTCACAAAGTCCTTTGCTGTTTTTCTGGGATTGATTTGCACTTTTTGCACCAAAGAACGTTCCTTCCTGAGCGGTATGACAGCTGCGTGGTCCCATGGTGTTTATACTTGCATACTATTGTTTGTACAGATGAACGTGGTACCTTCAGGTGTTTGGAAATTTCTCCCAAGGATGAACCAGACTTGTGGAGGTCTACAATTTTTTTCTGAGATCTTGGCTGATTTCTTTTGATTTTCCCATGATGTCAATCAAAGAGGCACTGAGTTTGAAGGTAGGCCTTCAAATACATCCACAGGTACACCTCCAATTGACTCAAATGATGTCAATTAGCTTATCAGAAGCTTTTCCAAGCTGTTTAATGGCACAGTCAACTTAGTGTATGTTAATTTCTGACCCACTGGAATTGTGATACAGTGAATTATAAGTGAAATAATCTGTCTTTGAACAACTGTTGGAAGAATTACTTGTGTCATGCACAAAGTAGATGTCCTAACCGACTTGCCAAAACTATAGTTTATGACTTCAACTGACTTCAACTGTATACGATTTTGCTATATTTTGTTATCAAACCTTGATTTTGTTCTTATTTTGATGCATAAACCATTGCAATATGACAGAACAGTGATCATGTTTTTCATGTTCCATGTTTTTTCCCCTCTCTTATTTGTGACACACTTGGTCATGCAAGTCAAATCTACATCTGTCCCAGCAGAATGCCTCCGCACCTGCACCGATGCCCTCACTTGACTGGCTGCTACAGATGAGGATTTTAATTAAAAGCATGAGAGTAGGGGATTATTGATAGCCCTGCCTCAGAACCATTATCTCGAGAACTAATCTATTTGAATGAACAATCCATTCCATTCATAGTCCCGATTCTCAGTTCTCGTGAGATTTCATTTCATAATTTACGCTGCTGGAGATTTACTGCCAAATGTTAATAGAATGTAATGTCTTTCTCCAAGGCAACACTAGCCCACTGCAAGTCACAGGGTCCTTCTTTGAAATCTTCCTTCGATTTATAGTATCCCTGTGGAAAAATGAGGGGTTGAGTACTAATCAGTTTTAAGAGTGGCATGTTATATTTTGTTTAGACCTTGTTAACACCTCTCACTGCTTTTTACCCTTGTAAAGAATGTATGTAGGACTGTCGTTCACTCTCTATAGTAAATTAATAAGAATAGGTAGGTAGGTAGGCATCCGGGAACACTGAGCACATCGTACCTATCAAGCACTCGCCAGCACCACTCCATATTCGACGTCTAGCCACGTGTTACAGGTGAGAGGGATTTCACTATGCAGATTTGGGAACTGTCAGATATCCGGCGGTCATTGTATTGGCTATAGCGTCCATTTTGTGTCTCTCCATCAGAGCAAAGTCCATGGGGGAGAGACCGAGGGAAATTCATGGAGTCTATGATTGTTGGAGACGTAGCAGAGCTGACGGACAATCAGGTGAGAAAAATGTCTGAAAGCCAAGGCACACACGTGCGTGCATGCCCACACACAGACACAAGCACACATAACACACACACATCTCTCCTCCCACTTTTTTTTAAATCTCAAGGGCACGCTCACCCTCTTCACCAATGACAAGGGAGGAATGAATGATGATCTCATCGTCACCAAGACAGACCAAGGCTACCTCTACGTGGTGTCCAACGCTGGCTGTGCAGACAAGGACTCCGCCAACATGAAGGTCAGTAGTCCGCAGACATCCACGTTTTGGATGGATTTGTAATGGTTTGATAATATGTCATGTCTGTATGTGTTTCGTTTATCTGAGACTTTCTGTGCTTGCTGTAAGCTAGACTGGCAGAGTTTAAAGCAGCTGGCCATGGTGTGGATCCGGAGTTTCTGGAGGAATGTTTGATTGCCGTTCAAGGGAAGTTCTCTTATGGCAACAGTTCTACTCGATATGTTTATATATCGGAAGGTTCCACAACGTTGTGCCCTCCTGAACATGGCCCTGCGTTAAAGTAGTGTTTGACCTGAGTCGTATTCATTAGGCACCAAATGGAAGAAAACAGACTGAAACAGGGAGCGAGTAACTGATCTTGTCCAAAAAGAAACACTTGTTTTCGTTTTCCATTTGAAAAACATTTGGCTACAGTGTGCACTAATGAATACAACCCTGTACATGTCCTCCTCAGGTGCCTCCTTGGCCCAGGTGCTCCAGTCGGGTCTGACAGATGACCTCAGCAAGCTGACCTTCATGACCAGCACCTTGGCCACAGTGTTTGGGATCCAGGGCTGCAGGCTGACCTGCTGTGGCTACACCGGAGAGGATGGAGTGGAGGTGTCTCTTTCACTCGTTCTTTGTACTTCAGTAGAGGTGGATGTTCTTGTGTGCATTTCCTTCAAGTATCCTTTGTCTGAAAGCAGTAGGCCTTTGTAAACAAGAATGTGTTTATTTCCCTGTGAAGCAACCTGTCAAGTATTAGACATTTCCTCCTCCTCCTGCTCAGATCTCAGTGCCTAAGTCTGGCGTGGTGGCCGTGACTGAGCACCTGTTGGCCAACAGTGAGGTCAAGCTGGCCGGACTGGGGGCGCGAGACAGTCTGCGGCTGGAGGCAGGCCTCTGTCTCTATGGCAACGACATTGATGAGTCTACTACCCCTGTGGAGGCAACCCTGTTGTGGACTATATGTGTGTGTGTGTGTGTGTGTGCATCAGTGTTTGTGTTGGTTTATGTGTGCGTTTGTGTTTCTGTTTGTGCTAATTGGGTTGTTTGATGGACTTGCAGGAAAGCGGCGGCGTCAGGCGAATGATTTCCCCAGTGCGGAGATCATTCTCCCCCAGATAAAGGCGAGGAAGCGTGTGGGTCTGGTGTCCTCGGGACCCCCTGTCAGACAGCACACCCCCATCCCCAGGGTCAGTTACAGGATCTCTACTAGCTATGACAAAATACAAGAACAATCTATGTATTTTCACTGTGGTGAGGTTTGAATAATCATATGTAAAAATGTTATCATACCTACTTAGGATCAGGATGCCACGCCTGATTATTTCAGTTATCTTTCAGTGGGCCTACACTGTAGTGTTATTTAGGCCCAACTGGCCCACTGTTCCGTTGAAATGCAGCTGTTGAGATTAGATTCAACTTTCATTTCATCTGTTTTGCCATGGGTTACGTGGATGCGCCATACGCCAAGAATGGAACTCCCATTCAGGTGGAGGTGAGGAAGAAGCCGGTGGTAACCAAGATGCCCTTTATGCCTACGAACTACTACTCTGGCCAGTAGATCTGTCTCTCAATGGACACCCAGTTTATGCGATCAGCCTGCATGCCAGTGGACAGTGACCTGACCAGACATACCTTCTCCCACCAGAGATCAGTTTATCAGAGCAATTCTGCCCCCTTGTGTTTACCTCGAGCATTGACACTCAAAGCTGAAGGACTGCGAGGCTTCTTTAGCAACAGAGAAGGGTGTGTGTGTGTGCGTGCGTGCGTGCGTGCGTGTGGCCTCGCCTGCAGCCACAGCTCAACACAACTATAAACACAGCTGAACCCTTGATGAGGAGGCTTTTCACTCCTGTTATCTGAAGCGTGTTAATGGTCTACAGACCACAGTGAGTTGTATGAATGAGCCATACGGTTGGAAGGACAGGACAGGGAAATCGCTGACTAGCTGACTCGCTGACTGGTCCTCAAAAGCAGCGTAACGTGCTACGTAAACCAAGAGACAAAGCAGGATGTCGCTTGAACAGGACTAGTGTGCAAAACTTATTTTCTCCTTTCTAATACCAATTAGACGTTGAATTTTAAAAAACTTGCATTTTGCAGGCTTCGTGACCCAATGACGTGTGTGTTACATAAATGTTCACTAATTACTAACCTAATATTATATATCAACAGGACCAAACTCTCCATATGATTCCAAATAGTGATATTATATGTCGTTAGGCTTGTACAATGATCTTAGTTCCCAACAACATTCCCAACAAAGTGAAACTTAACAATACATGGTGTGTAGTGGAGGGTAAGTGCAGCTCATCCCCTTTTTTTAACCTTCAACAAATGACCCACATTTTACGGAGAAATTCGTCGAAAGTATAGAGACCTTTACTTTTTTCACAGGGGACCGGCGATCAGTTTTACACAACTATATATTTTTTTCCCACTACTACATCACTGATGATATGCGTTAACATGTGGCCAAAAATCTTACAAGAAAGCTTTAGAAACTAGAAGTGGGACTATTGTAAAGTACAGTGACTTGCGAAAGTATTCGGCCCCCTTGAACTTTGCGACCTTTTGCCACATTTCAGGCTTCAAACATAAAGATATAAAACTGTATTTTTTTGTGAAGAATCAACAACAAGTGGGACACAATCATGAAGTGGAACGACATTTATTGGATATTTCAAACTTTTTTAACAAATCAAAAACTGAAAAATTGGGCGTGCAAAATTATTAAGTTAATACTTTGTAGCGCCACCTTTTGCTGTGATTACAGCTGTAAGTCGCTTGGGGTATGTCTCTATCAGTTTTGCACATCGAGAGACTGACATTTTTTCCCATTCCTCCTTGCAAAACAGCTCGAGCTCAGTGAGGTTGGATGGAGAGCATTTGTGAACAGCAGTTTTCAGTTCTTTCCACAGATTCTCGATTGGATTCAGGTCTGGACTTTGACTTGGCCATTCTAACACCTGGATATGTTTATTTTTGAACCATTCCATTGTAGATTTTGCTTTATGTTTTGGATCATTGTCTTGTTGGAAGACAAATCTCCGTCCCAGTCTCAGGTCTTTTGCAGACTCCATCAGGTTTTCTTCCAGAATGGTCCTGTATTTGGCTCCATCCATCTTCCCATCAATTTTAACCATCTTCCCTGTCCCTGCTGAAGAAAAGCCGGCCCAAACCATGATGCTGCCACCACCATGTTTGACAGTGGGGATGGTGTGTTCAGCTGTGTTGCTTTTACGCCAAACATAACGTTTTGCATTGTTGCCAAAAAGTTCAATTTTGGTTTCATCTGACCAGAGCACCTTCTTCCACATGTTTGGTGTGTCTCCCAGGTGGCTTGTGGCAAACTTTAAACAACACTTTTTATGGATATCTTTAAGAAATGGCTTTCTTCTTGCCACTCTTCCATAAAGGCCAGATTTGTGCAATATACGACTGATGGTTGTCCTATGGACAGAGTCTCCCACCTCAGCTGTAGATCTCTGCAGTTCATCCAGAGTGATCATGGGCCTCTTGGCTGCATCTCTGATCAGTCTTCTCCTTGTATGAGCTGAAAGTTTAGAGGGACGGCCAGGTCTTGGTAGATTTGCAGTGGTCTGATACTCCTTCCATTTCAATATTATCGCTTGCACAGTGCTCCTTGGGATGTTTCAAGCTTGGGAAATCTTTTTGTATCCAAATCCGGCTTTAAACTTCTTCACAACAGTATCTCGGACCTGCCTGGTGTGTTCCTTGTTCTTCATGATGCTCTCTGCGCTTTTAACGGACCTCTGAGTCTATCACAGTGCAGGTGCATTTATACGGAGACTTGATTACACACAGGTGGATTGTATTTATCATCATTAGTCATTTAGGTCAACATTGGATCATTCAGAGATCCTCACTGAACTTCTGGAGAGAGTTTGCTGCACTGAAAGTAAAGGGGCTGAATAATTTTGCACGCCCAATTTTTCAGTTTTTGATTTGTTAAAAAAGTTTGAAATATCCAATAAATGTCGTTCCACTTCATGATTGTGTCCCACTTGTTGTTGATTCTTCACAAAAAAATACAGTTTTATATCTTTATGTTTGAAGCCTGAAATGTGGCAAAAGGTCGCAAAGTTCAAGGGGGCCGAATACTTTCGCAAGGCACTGTAACTTAGAAGTGTTCGGGGTCTCGCATCTCCCCTGTACGACTGAAATATTGTCTCAATGTTTTGGGATTGACGTGTGAATGCCTTCATTTTGTATAGCTAGGTAATTATGTCGTTTTTGTATCTAGCACTCTTCTATTTTCCTAGTCATATAGGGTGTAATTCACAATATAATACACATTTCCCTTTGTTGTGGAATGCCTTAACTTTGAAGAAATTGCTTTGTATTTTTGGAGGTCACTATTTTCATGGCATCATGACTCCACTAGATCGAAGTTAAATATTATCTTTCACTGATCTCATTTGCTAAAATGTGCTCATTAACTGCGAGTACGATTGCCATATTTGTATGGACTATAGTCACTGTTTATTCATGCATTAGTCAATGGAGATTGATTAATGCACTGTGTTTTTGTCCATTTAACTGAGATTGTGTTGTTTATAAATTATTCTATAAATAATTAAACACGATAAAAGGCACAAAATAAACCAATGAATTAGTTTCAAACTGCTAGTGTTATTTCCGTTCCTCACCACACAAATCCTCAGACAGACAACCCAAACAGGTTGATTCGATGAATTCATGCTTTGGGCACTTGAGTGAGAATCATCCTATGACTACAATACCCAACTTCGCCTACAATATCTAAAAAGAGGTGGAGCATGTCCGGTCTGGAAAGCGGTTACTGAGGAGAAGATGGTGGAATTTGAAACAGTAATGTGCTCGATACTCTGTCCCAAACACTTTGACAAATATTTTCTATCTCAACCTGGCATTAGATATCGGCTACCCGGAGACAATCACAGATAATATATTCTGAAACGTTGAAGAAAACGAGATTCATCGAGTTGTAAAGCTAACTCAATGATATTGTCTGCCGTGGTGGCTGAAGCGTGGTGCCACTGAAAACGCGACGTGGGTGTATTGTTAGTTTGGCTAGCCAAGTTTTGGCTAAAATCTGGTGTCATCGCACAAACTGAGAACTTGAATATCCTCTGGGATTGTGTTCAAAAGACTGACACCGGTGGTGCCCTGCTGACAATTGGAAGGGAAGTGGTGAAGAAACCTGACTGGCGACATGCCAAGGATTAAAAAAGGGAAACGTGGTTCAAACAAGTGTAAGCTAACTGCTAACCCTTTATTTTTATTTTTTATACCAACACACGATCATGTGTAGTAGAAGTAATATCTTCTATACTGGACAAAGTAAGATGGCATAGCTAGTTAGCTAAGTGTTGTGCAACTGCCAGAATTGATCTGCATATGGAACAAAGTTACTAGCTATTATAGTACTTCCTTATTGAATGTCAATTTCTTTGATACTAATACATTATAACGGCTATAAGACAAAACTGTATGCTATGCATTGTTTTATTTTTGTATTCCTAGCTAGCCAATTCATCTTGCCTTAGCTAACTTTGGTTTGTATAATTTACCACTTGGATCATTCAAAGTGACATGACCACATAGTGTAACATAACGTTAGTGGCAAGTCTGCTCTAAAGCGAGACAAGCATGAACGGTAAAACGCTTGTCCCCGAGATTCTTTTTTAGCAGGGTTCGTGTCAGTCTCTGAAAATGTCTCAAGTGATGTCATTTGCCTGTGATGGGCCATCACGACTCGAGCCTGGTCCTTTGACCGGCAATGCTGTCAAATTCCACACGTTTAGATCGGAATGCGGGACATACAGTTACAATGATTGTGTGTGCGCTTTTCGTAATACCTATTGTGTGCCGACCACAGGTTTGCCAGAGCTTGTAGCAATATAACTAGCAGGGCGTTCTGCTCGCCGCCCCTGGGTAAATTGTGGTTTGATGTGAGTAGTGCACATCACATGCTGACGCAACACATCTCCCGTGGACATTTCAATGGCGTACTCCTCACGTTTTCGTCTCCTTCTCAAAATCCATTGGAGGAGAAGATCAGAGGGGAGGGACCTCTGGCTTTCTCATCCAATGGATTTTGAGAAGGATATGACGAGGGGGAGAAGAGGAGCATGCCATTGGGTTCTTCTCTGTGTCAGATTGCTGGAGCTGAAACTCAGTTTTGCCAGATGTACAGGTGGCCAAATGTCAGAAGTGTGGCAGAAACCTCCAAATTATGGATCATAATGAACTTCTGCTCAACTAGAATGCATTAGCTAGCTGTCTCCAAGTAAAATCCAGATTTATCACAACCACAGACTAATCTCATAGTAGATTTTACACTTACACACAACTCTCCATATGACAATACTAAAGATGGCAGAATTCATCTTGTTCCATTTATGAGAATTATCCAACTGTAGAAAATGTCCTGACGGGTTTACAGAGAAGACTGTCTGGGGGAAGCAAGCGATACATTTCTGAAAGCAACATGGGGAGGTTTAGTCTCTGTTTAAAAGTCTCTTCCTCCACCCATGGCCAACTTGCTATCCATCCTCCCCTCTCCACCTGAACTCCTTTTACAGGCTCTCTCCGACATGAGGTTCTACAATTGCAGCTGTCAGCCAAGGGCCCCCTGTCTCTCAAAGGTAACACAGCAGAGCTCCAACCCCTTGGCCTGCTTCAAACCTTACTCCTCATTTGTCACCTGGACCCATTTTATGCCTATGGCCATCTGTCAACTATTCCCGTTTGACCATCACATTCCAATACTTCCCCACCCACTTAACTCCTCTTTACCATTAGACGTCATTGTCACAATTAATATGGTCTTGCATGGCCCATGACGTTGCAGGTGTAATAGCTGCTTTCAACCATTCCTAACCATGGCTGTGTTCAAATACCCATACTAGCATAGTGTATACTACATACTTAATGGGTATATACAACATACTATATATACTATTAGGTCATTTTAGTATACTGTAAACCATCGGTATCATTTCAGTTGAGCGTACTAGCGCTTCGCCTGTCTACCTGGAAGTTGATGCTGTTGATTTGCAACCTCTTGCTAGCTTGTTAGCATAACAAATGACTAGCTAGACATTTTACGATTTTGGGTGTGTTCGTAAATGGAGTGCCAGAGTACGCTCTGGGCGTTTGTAAATCCAGAGCGTTGTCAGATTGTCCGTTCGTAAATTCAGAATGTTTCGCTCTCTGGCTGAGGAGTAGGGTTGATCCGAGCTTTCTGACCTCACAACGGCAGTCAAGCACCCAAGCTACCTGGCTAACATTGGCTAGCTTGCTAGCTATTTCCAGACACAAATGAGAGAACAGAACTCACTCTGACCATTTTACTCGCCCTGGCAGAGCTGGTTAGACTGTTTGTTATCCAGAGTGTTGGTGACCTTAACTGTGCTGCTGACAACAATTTAATTACGCTTCTTTTTGCCAACATTTACTGACATATATTCAATGGGTGTTGAGCGTTCAATAAATTCATCCGTTATTCTGCACTCTGGCACACTCAGACGAGAGTGCTCTGAAATCGAAGTAGATAGACAGAATTAACTATGTCCATTGAGAACGCACAATGACACTTAGCTAAGAATGACGCGAATAATCAACTCAATAAACGTTGGATTGTAATTAATATACTGCCTGGCAAGTTCAAGGTATTAGTAGTCAACTAACGCTAAGTAACTAGTTAACAACATACCGGTACATATTACTGCTGTAATGCGATGTGGTTCATAACGTAACTTATTTGAAAAGTCCTTACTTTATGACATTGCTCAATATTTTCTTAACATTTGTCATAGTTAGTTAAAGCAATGAATTTGTATCCATTCTCTCGTCGGACTTTGGCAGCATATTTTCTGCCGTTTACTTCAAATCGGAGAATTGTGAAGCCATGCCCATTTGCTGAAGAAATGCATTATGGGCCCAAAAAGCATGGAAATAGTGTCCACTTGCTTGTATACTTCATATTTTGGCGAATTTAGAACGACATCCGGGAACTTTTGGCGTACTAACTATATCCGTACTATGACCAGTTGAGTACTACATACTCAATTTATGTCACAAATAGTGTGGTTAGTGTGATTCGTATGAGTATTTGTACACAGCTCTTGTCTTTTGGGAGTTGACTGCCATATGTTTTCCTCTGCCTCACATCACCTCAGCTGGTCTCATGTCCCAGGATTCCCAGCATTCTCTCCCCCTCTGTCCTGCTAACGCTGTATCACCAGATGGATACTCCCAGCGCCACCCTCCCCTCTCCTGATTGTGATGCCATGTTAGCCAACTCACTGACCTCACTCTTCTCATAGAGGCTTCATTCAGAATGCTGCATGGCACTCTCTCAAAACCATAGCATTACCATTCGTCAACTTTCCTATCGCATACACCCTGTGTTGTTTTGATGCTCTGGTTCACGTTCTTTCCTCAGAGAAATCTGTTTGTAATTCCAGTCATGTTGTGATGTGCCAGAATCTGACTTAGGTTTTTAACCTTGAGCAGCTGGGAAATTGCTTATGAAAATCTGTGTTAAAGACCCAATTGGCCAAGACTAAGTCTATATGTGGGCACAGGAAGCCCATGCTGGTATGTGAGAGACAGTATAGTCCCCAGTAAGGGGGGGGGGTGTGACGACAATGAGGTCCCGCCTTTTCCTCTCACTGGACGTATGGAGAGAAGAGAAGCCCTGCCACTCAAGCGCCTCCCCTTGGCATGACTGAGGTGCACTGTAGACAGTTGTGGCAACGTTGAGTGATCGCTATGGGCTGGGGGGGGGGGGGGGTCAAGGTTGCTCACCAGTAAGTCACGTGACTGATAAAGGCCCACTCAGGATCACTAGTAACAGAGTGGTGAGATGAGTGACACTTATTGAATTAGATCAATGGCAGTCATTGTAGAATAGAGACTAAATTAATGGACATGTTTTCTGGAAGCCATTGTTTATCTTTGGACTTCATAGTAAATGTGGTCATACTATGTATACTTTTTAATTAAGCCTTTATTTAACTAGGCAAATCAGTTAAGAACAAATTGGCCTACCCCGGCCAAACCCTAACTCGGACGACGCTGGGCCAATTGTGTGCCGCCCTATGGGACTCCTAATCAATTCCGGTTGTGATACAGCATGGCATCGAGCCAGGGTCTGTAGTGATGCCTCTTACACTGACATGTAGTGCCTTAGACCGCTGCACCACTTGGGAGCCCATATTACATAAGCTTGGAGGTCATACTATTATACAAGCCTGAGGACACTACAATATTATTGAACAGGAAGGGGATTGTATCGCTGGATTCCCTCCGACCAGGTCTGTCAGCCCGGTGAACTTTCCTCCAGTAAAGCTCTCTCTGCTAGGGCAGGCCAGATGACTGGCTGGGCTAGTGGGACAGAGATATAGGTAGAAGTGTGGCGGGGTTGGGCTGTGGGGGGGATCAGCCTGGCCAGGACTGGGTTAGGCTCCCATGCTGGCTCAGGACTTTCTAATGTTGTCAGGATTACCGTGGGCCAGTCACATAGTCGTTGCAGTGAGCCGGCCGGTCATTGTGTGGGATGGGGGTCAGGCAGGTCGTGCCAGTGTGACCCAGAGGGTACTACCTCACTGTGGAACATGGAAACTATGGCGTCTACAGGGAACAGTACTGTAGTAAGAGGAAAGGTCATACCTGTGTCAGGGCCACTGAGGTCATGGATCTCATTGATATCCATAAAGCCCTCCATGGTAGACAAACTGTCAAATCAAGATGGAAAAATACAAGTCAAATGTTATCCAATTGACCAGAAATACTGTTGATTTAATTGAAACACATGTACAAGTTGAAAGACTTGTGAGAGGTTGTCCTGAAGAGCTGTCCCTCACTTTGAATTAAGGCAGGAAATCAACATTTGCCCAACAGTTGGGATCTGTAGTTTTAATAGCAGACAGTGCAGAACCAGTCAAATGTTAATAATGTAATGGAGACTATGGTGTTTCTGCCACCTGTCAGGTCAGGGCCACAGTCCGGTAGCTGTGCTACTGGCAGTGCCAGTCGATTCAAATCAAAGGTTATTCATTTATTGCATTCACAGATTTGCAGATGTTATCGCAGGTGCAGCGAAATCCTTGTGCGTCAAGCTCCAACAATGCAGTAATACCTAGCAACAAATAAAACACACATAATCCAGAAAAATTCTCTAAGTTACCTAGGATGAGCCATGACTAGAATACAGTATATTATGTGTAGTATGTAACCATTTAAGTGAGCAGTGTTCCGTGACTGTATGTACATAGGGTAGGAGTCTCAAGGTGTACAGGAGGGGGGCTGAACACGCCACCCTGGTGGGGCCTCTGTTGGGGATCAGTGTGGTTGCCTACCTTCACCACTTGGTGTCAGGAAGTTCAGGACCCAGTTGCACAGGGAGGGGTTCTGACCCATTGGCCCTGAGCTTAGTGATGTGATTGGAGGGTACTGTGGTGTTGAAGGCTGAGTTATAGTCGATGAACAGCGTTCATACATAGGTATTTCTCTTGTCCAAGTGGGATAGGGCAGTGCAATAGCGATTTCATAAACTATGGTTTGGGAATCAAAGTGAGCCCTGGGCATGTTAGAGGTGGGTCACGAGTTGTGAGAATACATCTATAATCACACAGTTATTTCTTAGTGTGGTCCTATGGAGGTCGATTTGGGTCATGGGTTGACTGTTAGTTTCTCATTTGGGTATCAAGCTGAAAAAGTTTAAGAACCCCAGGTCTAGGATGTAAGGAGGTGATATGGCCCCTCAAAGCACGTCATAGTGACAGACGTTAGTGGTGCGGGGCGATAGTCATTTAGTTCAGGTACCTTCGCTGTCTTGGGCGCAGGAACAACGCGGCCAGCATTCCCAGTTTAGCTACGTGGATGTGCTCGTGTCAGCTCCGTGGGCAGAATAGACCCTGCTCTCTATAAGGAGCGGTTCCTAGGATATCATTACTGACGGACACCAACAGCTGAGCCACTGACAGCGACATGGTTCACTTCGAGCTCACTCTTCTTCTCCCCCACCCCGGTCCTCCTGTCCTGCTCTCACTTCCTCTCCTCTCTGTTCTCAATTCTTTCTCTCGTTCTCGTAGGCGGGAGGAATGGGGTGAAGGGTGAGTCGGGTGCCAGTGATGATGAGCTGGCGTCTGACGTGCTCAGTCACTACAGCAGCGCCAGCGAGAGCGCCTCAGTCGTGGACGAGGCCACTGGTGGGTACACAAACACACACACACACACAGACACACACACAGACAGACAGGGGACAGCATCATTGCCTTGTGTATCTGGTCCACCGCAGGGGGAGGTGGTGAGCCAGTAGATGAACAGACTGCCCAGGAGGAGACAGAGGACAAGCTGAAACAATGCATAGATAACCTGATGGACAAAAGGTGCGTCTCACAGGTTTTAAAATGTTTTTACGAAAGGTCTTATTGTACACGTTCTAACTGCACAAAAAAGGAAAGCCACCGATGCTGCTAGTACTTGGCTAAATGGACAATAGGAACATGCGGTGCCTTCAGAAAGTATTCAAACCTCTTGACTTTTTCCACGTTTTGTCATTAAAGCCTGAATTCGAAATTGATTTAATTTACATTGTTTGCCATTGGCCTACACACAATAATATCCCGTAATGTCAAAGTGGAATTATGTTTACAAATTAATAAAAAAAAATGTAATGTCTTGAGTCAGTAAGCATTCAACCTCTTTGTTATGGCAAGCCTAAATAAGTTCAGGAGTAAAAATGTGCTTCAAGTCACATAAGTTGCATGGACTGTGTGCAATAATAGTGTTTAACATGAGTTTTGAATGACTACCTCATCTCTGTACCCCACACATACAATTATCTTTAAGGTTCCTCAGTCGAGCAGTGAATTTCAAAAATAGATTCAACAACAAAGAACAGGGAGGTTTTCCAATGCACTGCAAAGAAGGGCACCTATTGGTAGATGGGTACAAGTAATTGTTTAAATAAAAAAGCAGACATTGAATACCCATTAGAGCCTGGTGAAGTTATTAATGACATTTTGAATGGTGTATCAATATCAAATAAAAGTGTGTTTGTCACGTGCTCCGAATACAACCGGTGTAGACCTTACAGTGAAATGCTTACTTACAACCGGTGTAGACCTTACAGTGAAATGCTTACTTACAACCGGTGTAGACCTTACAGTGAAATGCTTACTTACAACCGGTGTAGACCTTACAGTGAAATGCTTACTTACAACCGGTGTAGACCTTACAGTGAAATGCTTACTTACAACCGGTGTAGACCTTACAGTGAAATGCTTACTTACAACCGGTGTAGACCTTACAGTGAAATGCTTACTTACAACCGGTGTAGACCTTACAGTGAAATGCTTACTTACAACCGGTGTAGACCTTACAGTGAAATGCTTACTTACAACCGGTGTAGACCTTACAGTGAAATGCTTACTTACAACCGGTGTAGACCTTACAGTGAAATGCTTACTTACAACCGGTGTAGACCTTACAGTGAAATGCTTACTTACAACCGGTGTAGACCTTACAGTGAAATGCTTACTTACAACCGGTGTAGACCTTACAGTGAAATGCTTACTTACAACCGGTGTAGACCTTACAGTGAAATGCTTACTTACAACCGGTGTAGACCTTACAGTGAAATGCTTACTTACAACCGGTGTAGACCTTACAGTGAAATGCTTACTTACAACCGGTGTAGACCTTACAGTGAAATGCTTACTTACAACCGGTGTAGACCTTACAGTGAAATGCTTACTTACAACCGGTGTAGACCTTACAGTGAAATGCTTACTTACAACCGGTGTAGACCTTACAGTGAAATGCTTACTTACAACCGGTGTAGACCTTACAGTGAAATGCTTACTTACAACCGGTGTAGACCTTACAGTGAAATGCTTACTTACAACCGGTGTAGACATTACAGTGAAATGCTTACTTACAACCGGTGTAGACATTACAGTGAAATGCTTACTTACAACCGGTGTAGACCTTACAGTGAAATGCTTACTTACAGGCTCTAACCAATAGTGCAAAAAAAAAGGTGTGTGTGTGTGATGGTAAGTAACGAAATAAAACAACAGTAAAAAGACATTTGAAAATAAGAGTAGCAAGGCTATATACAGACACCGGTTAGTCAGGCTGATTGAGGTAGTATGTACATGTAGGTATGGTTAAAGTGACTAGGCATATAAGATGAACAGAGAATGGCAGTAGCGTAAAAAGAGGGGTTGGTGGGTGGTGGGACACAATGCAGATAGCCTGGTTAGCCAATGTGTGGGGGCACTGGTTGGTCAGGCCAATTGAGGTAGAATGTACATGAATGTATAGTTAAAGTGACTGCATATATGATAAACAGAGTAGCAGCAGCAGTGTAAAAGGGTTTGGGAGGGGGGGGCACACAATGCAAATAGTCCGGCTAACCATTTGGTTACCTGTTCGGGAGTCTTATGGCTTGGGGGTAAAAACAGTTGAGAAGCCTTTTTGTCCTAGATTTGGCACTCCGGTACCGCTTGCCATGCGGTAGTAGAGAGAACAGTCTATGACTGTAAGGACAGTCACTACAAAGACACAGGTGTCCTTCCTAACTCAGTTGCCGGAGAGGAAGAAAACCTCTCAGGGGTTTCACCATGAGGCCAAAGGTGACTTTAAAACAGTTGAATGGCTGTGATGGGAGACAACTGAGGATGGATCAACAACATTGTAGTTACTCCACAATAATAACCTAATTGACAGTGAAAAGAAGGAAGCCTGTACAGAATAAAAATATTACAAAACATGCATCCTGTTTGCAATAAGACACTAAAGTAAAACTGCAAAAAATGTTGCACGGAAATTGACTTTGTCCTGAACATAGCATTATGTTTGGGGCAAACACAACACATCAGCATGGTGGTGGCTGCATGGGGTTATGGGTATGCTTGTCATTGGCAAGGACTAAGGAGGTTTTAGGATAAAAAGAAACGGAATGGAGCTAGGCATAGGCAAAATTCTAGAGGAAAACCTGGTTGTCTGTTGCTTTCCAACAGACACCAGGAGACAAATTCACCTTTCCACAGGACAGTAACCTAAGACACAAGGCCAAATGTCAACTGGAGTTGCTTACCAAGACGACATTGAATGTTTTTGAGTGGCCTAGTTACAGTTTGGACTTAAATCTGCTTGAAAATCGATGGCAAGACTTGAAAATGTCTGTCTAGCATGATCAACAAACAACTTGAGACCTTAAAGAATTGTGAAGCTAATGTGCAAATATTGTACAATCCAGGTGTGCAAAAGCTCTTAGAATAACTCAGAAAGACTCACAGCTATAATCACTGCCAAAGGTGATTCTAACATGTATTGACTCAATACTAATCTAATCAAGATATATTAGTGTTTTATTTTTCATGATATGTAGATTTTTTAAATTTTTATACAAATCTTCCAATGAGAGAGAGTTTTGTTTAAATCGTTGACAAACAATCTACACAAATCCCACTCTGTAAAAAGTCAAGTGGTGCGAATACTTCCAACAATGGTGTAAGAGTTGTCCTCTCGTAACGACAGCATTAGGCAGAGATGTGTAGCGACGTACTGACGTGGCCCTTCCTCCCGTCCCGCTCAGTGCAAAGACACGCCTGGCAGCCCTAGACTCTCTGGGAGGGGCCTTTTCCTCCAAGCTGCTCTATGACTTCCTGTTAGAGAGACGCCTCACCGTCAGCGACTGCCTGGAGAGGAGCCTGCGCAAGGGTGAGACGCCACAGCACTGTGTGTGGGTTGTGGTCTATGAATTACGGTGGTAAATATAGTCAAACATACATCACTTTAGGTGGTGCTGGTCTGAGTAAAAACTTTAAAAGATGATTAGGACTTGCTCTACCATACCTTTTATTTGGCTTGAAATGTAACTATTTCTATCCTAAATGGACCCTCATCGAGTCTGAATTTAGGCTCTACGAATTCAGTTAATCTTCTGATTGACCAAGTCCCGCGATAGCCGGACTTCTCTTGTCGAGCTTGTAAAAAGGGATCTGACCCCTTTTCCATCCCTCTACTCTGTTTCTGTCCCTTCTCTCCGTTCTTCTCTCTCAGGTGGTGGAGAGGAGCAGGCTGCAGCGGCCACCGTGTGTGCCCAGCTGTGTGTGCAGCTCGGCGGGGGGGACGAGGGTGAGGAGGGTTTCAAGATCCTCCGGCCCGTGCTCAGCGCCATCATGATTGACGGCTGTGCCAGTGTGGCCGCCCGCCAGAGCGTGAGTGTCACCGTTGGCCTTCGTCACACTCCTGTTGTCGACGGCAGTTTTCCCACTAAGAGGGCCTTCTTGTAAGTCGTCGTTTTTTAAAAGCTGTTTATCCCTCTTCCTCTTGCAGTGTGCCCGAGCGCTGGGTATGTGCTGCTACGTTTCTGCTGCGGAAGACGGAGAGGTGAGATTCTCTAGAAATCCTTTTCATCCTATTTCTCTGTAGCTGGAAAAGAGATGTAGTATGGAAAATCAAGATCCAGAAATTGAGTCTGAATGCATGGTTAACTCTCTCTCTCACTTTTTCTCTGTCATTTTTTTCCTCTTTCCTTCTGTGGCAGGTCTTGGTGAAATCCATGAGTCACCTGGAGAGTGTGTTCACCATGTCGTACCCCAACCGCGAGGGCACCCTGCCCACCCCCAATGCCGGTACCCCTGGGCTCCACGGCGCCGCCCTGCATGCCTGGGCCCTGCTCGTCACCCTCTGCCCCGCCTCCCGCCTCACTGTGCTACTGGACCTGTGAGTGACACACACAGACCAACAGTGTCTCAAATGACACCCCCGTTCCCCATTTAGTGCCGTAGTCCTATCCTGCATATTTGACTAAAGAAGTTCACTGCATGACCACGACATGGGGACTAGCGTGCCATTTGAGACACAACCAGGATCTGAATATATAACCTGCCACGTTGCTCATCTCACGTCCTCGGTCTCCTCTTGTGCTCAGACATCTACCCAAGCTACAGGCCTGTCTGGAGAGCAGCGACGTGAACTACAGGATAGCTGTGGGGGAGACCATTGCCTTGCTGGTTGAACTGGGAAGAGATATAGACAGGGTAGGTTTTGCCTAATGAACAACCCGGGGCTGTATGTATCAAGCATCTGAGTAGAAGTGCTGATTTCTGATCAGTTTTGCTTTCTCGATCACAATGAATATGATTACATGGGAGGGGGGGCTGATCTGAGATCAGCACCGACGTTCTCTAACACTTTGTGAATACAGGCCCTGGTTCTACTCGCTCGGCAGCTCAAACACAATATGCAGGCAATGTTGAGGAAGTGGGGGGGAATCCCCGCTGATCTTTGTTTTTCTGTGTAGGAATTTGAGTTTGAAGACAGCGACACGCTGTGCGAGTCCCTGAAAGGCTTGGCCACCGACGGCAACAAGCACCGTGCCAAGAACGACAGGAGGAAACAGCGCACCATATTCAGAGAGGTGCTACATTACATCGAGGTGAGGAACCACAAGTCGCCCTGAACCGGTGCAAGGTTCTGACGAGGGTTTTTAAATCACACCAGGCCAGTCACTGTAACTGGAGACCATTGGTCAGTCAGTGAGAGAAATATGTCATGTTGATTATTTTTATTTATTTTATGACATTTTTGCCCAACGTTGTGCAGAACGAGGACTTCTCCGAGGAGAAGATCCGCTTTGGTGTGGAGGGCATCTACATCGACAGCTGGATGCGCAGGAGGGTCTACGACGCCTTCAAAGAGGTGCTGGAGTCTGGAGTGAGACACCATCTTCAGGTTTGAACAAACATCTAGGTCTATAATTGTGTTTGTAGGATATAGTTGATATCTATGCTATAAAAAGACTATCTCTGCAACCAGCATGTTCTAATCAAACCTTTCTGGAATGTGTTTGATGCTTGCTTGCCTCTTATATATCCTTTGGAAATAGCTAGTTTTAAATGGTGTGCCTGGTCTTGTCTCTCTAGTTTAACCCGCTGCTGAGGGACATATTTGGCCTGGGACCCCCCCTGATACTGGACTCGTCTGTCAAATCCAGCAAGATCTCCCGTTTCGAGAAGGTGACCCCCATGGCCTATGACTGTCTCCAAACACACCTACCACCAGCACACAACCACTCGTCATGAAACCACAACCACTGACAAATACCCACTTAACCTGACACATACCTGTTCAACAACCACATGGTGGAGATCTCACATGAAATGCACCGTCTAATTATACTGAACAAAAATATCAGCTTAGAATGCAACAATTTCAAAGGTTTTACTGAGTTACAGTTCATATAAGGAAAATCAATCAATTGAAATTAGTTCATTAGGCTCTAATCTATGGATTTCACATGACGATCCACTACATGAAGAAGCCGGATGTGGAGGTCCTGGGCTGGCGTGGTTACACATGCTCTGCTGTTGTGAGGCCGGTTGGACGTACTGCTAAATTCTCTAAAACGTTGGAGGAAGCTTATGGTAGAGAAATGAACCTTCAATTCTCTGGCACCAACTCTGGTGGACATTCCTGCAGTGAGCATGCCAATTGAAAAATCTGTGGCCTTGTGTTGTGACAAATCGGCATATTTTAAAGTGGCCTTTTATTGTCCCCAGCATAAGGTGCTGTGTAATGCCCATGCTGTTTAATCAGCTTCTTTATATGCCACCCCGGTCAGGTAGAAAGATTGTCTTGCCAAAGGAGAAAGGCTCACTAACAGGGATGTAAAAAAAAAAAAAAAAAAATGTTTGCACAACATTTGAGAGAAATAAGCTTTTTGTGCGAATGGAAAATGTCTGCGATTTTTTTATTTCAGCTCATGAAACATGGGACCAACACTTTACATGTTGTGTTTATTTTTGTTCAGTGTATGTCGGTTAAACACAAATGTACTGGTCCGTTTTGATTTAGCAGTACCATGAAATGTTATGAGTTTGCCTAGTCTTCACAGGACTGCCATCCATATTGGCATTCTTTATTTTGAAGGGTGTAAGTCTAACCTGTTTTTTATTTTCCTCTCACAGCATCTGTTCAACTCCGCGGCATTCAAAGCCAGGACTAAACTAAGGAACAAAGTGAGGGACAAGAGAGCAGATGTGATGTGAGGAATTGATGAAAGTGCCGTAGCCATATAGGACGAGGACTGAGAAGAATACTGGGGTGTATTCATTGAAGCGAAAGGTCTGGAATGTTGGAGACCAATGTAATGAATAGAGCTGACTTGATTTCCTAGTCAAAATGACAGACAATCCTATCTGTTCTACACAGTACATTTCTATAGTGAACCTTCTGTAACGTTGCATTGTCATCCTGCTCCCTACCCTTCGTCTCACAGGACCCAGTGGCTGCTGCCATACCAGGGACTTTGCAGACAGTGCAAACGTGTGTTTTTATTTTATTTAACACCTCAATAAAACTGACCTATGAGATGCCTGAAAATAAAACAAAAAGGTCGTTTATTGTACCTTTTTTAAATTAGTATTTTGGAAGAACATCTAAAACCGTTTTTGGTCATGTATTTTACTTTCTAATTTATTGAAAGTGGGAGAACAGTATGATTTTTAAAGTAAGTTATTTTTAGACTTCAAATATGGGAAGAGGACTAAGAGAATTATGGTGTAATTTTTCATGTATATTTTTATGCAGGTTGGTTGTGCATAATGCATATGTATATACAAATGCATATATATGTATTCAAGGAGTGCATTGAAGAATGGAGATGTATTTTGACAAGCAATGCTATGTAATAACCGAAAGGGTTCGGCAAATTAATTGATTATGGATAAATTAAATGTAATAAACACTCACACCAAGACTATTTTTTGATTATTTTCCTTAAGTGGGTTTAAAAAATATATTTGAATGTTGACATTGTACTGCAGATACCAAAGGCAAGGCATGAAAAGGTACCAATTAAACTCAGCAAAAAAATAAACTTACTATCACTGTCAACTGCGTTTATTTTCAGCAAACTTAACATGTGTAAATATTTGTATGAACATAAGATTCAGCAATTGAGTCAAACTACAAGTTTAACAAATGTGACTAACAGAAATTGAATGTGTCCCTGAACAAGGGGGGGGGGGGGGGCATAGGCAAAAGTTACAGTATCTGGTGTGGCCACCAACTGCATTTTACTGCAGTGCATCTCCTCATGGACTTTGCCAATTCTTGCTGTGGGATGTTACCCCACTCTTCCACCAAGGCACCTGCAAGTTCCCGGACATTTCTGGTGGGAATCGGCCTAGCCCTCACCCTCCAATCCAACAGGTCCCAGATGTGCTCAATGGGATTGAGATCCAGGCTCTTCGCTGGCCATGGCAGAACACTGACATTCCTGTCTTGCAGGAAATCATGCACAGAACGAGCAGAATGGCTGGTGGCACTGTCATGCTGGAGGGTCATGTCAGGATGAGCCTGCAGGAAGGGTACCACATGAGGGAGGAAGAGGTCTTCCCTGTAACGCATGGTGTTGAGATTGCCTGCAATGATGACAAGCTCAGTCCGATGATGCTGTGACACACCACCTCAGACCATGACGGACCCTCCACCTCTAAATCAATCCCGCTCCAGAGTACAGGCCTCTGTAATGATCATTCCTTCGAAGATAAACGCAAATCCGACCAAATCTGATTGGCCACATACACATGGTTAGCAGATGTTAATGCGAGTGTAGCGAAATGCTTCTAGTTCCGACAATGCAGTAATAACCAACGAGTAATCTAACCTAACAATTCCAAAACTACTACCTTATACACACAAGTGTAAAGGGATAATGAATATGTACATAAAGATATATGAATGAGTGATGGTACAGAACGGCATAGGCAAGATGCAGTAGATGGTATCGAGTACAGTATATACATATGAGATGAGTAATGTAGGGTATGTAAACAAAGTGGCATAGTTTAAAGTGGCTAGTGATACATGTTTTACATAAAGATGCAGTAGATGATATAGAGTACAGTATATGAGTAATGTAGGGTATGGAAACATTACCCCTGCCTGGTGATACAAAACCGCGACTCGTGTGAGAGCACTTTTTGCCAGTCCTGTCTGGTCTAGCGACAGTGAGTTTGTGCCCATAGGCAACTTTGTTGCAGGTGATGTCTGGTGAGGACCTTCCTTGCAACAGGCCTACAAGTCCTCAGTGCAGCCTCTCAGCCTATTGTGGACAGTCTGAGCACCGATGGAGGGATTGTGCGTTCCTGGTGTAACTCGGGCAGTTGTTGTTGCCATCCTGTACCTGTCCCGCAGGTGTGATGTTCGGATGTACCGATCCTGTGCAGGTGTTGTTACACGTGGTCTGCCACTGCGAGGACGATTAGCTGTCCGTCTGGTCTCCCTGTAGCGCTGTCTTAGGCGTCTCACAGTACAGACATTGCAATTTATTGCCCTGGCCACATCTGCAGCATGCCTAAGGCACGTTCACGCAGATGAGCAGGGACCCTGGGCATCTTTCTTTTGGTGTTTTTCCAGAGTCAGTAGACAAGCCTCTTTAGTGTCCTAAGTTTTCATAACTGTGACCTTAATTACCTACCATCTGTAAGCTGTTAGTGTCTTAACAACCGTTCCACAGGTGCATGTTCATTAATTGTTTATGGTTCATTGAACAAGCATGGGAAACAGTGTTTAAACCATTTACAATGAAGATCTGTAAAGTTGTTATTTGGATTTTTATGAATTATCTTTGAAAGACAGGGTTCTGAAAAAGGGATGTTTCTTTTCTTTTTTTTGCTGAGTTTATGTATCACTGTGGGATTGGATGGGGCAGGAGATTTTTTAAATTTTTATGGTTAGTGCTATCTGGGATTCTTTGGACCAAAGTTGGGGTGACGTCAGAGTTGGGGTGAAATCCCAAGGCGCCATTAATCACTTCCTTTGTGAAATCCTACAAAATGTGTTGCTGCCGCCGCCTTGCGTTTGGTCTCTTCCATCAGCCCCTGTATGAAATGGTATCGGCCGTCGTGTCGACATGGAGTTCCTGGTAAAAGACAACTGTTGTTGTTATTACTTATTTTACAAGTACCACTTTAGCTCAAAATGGACATTTGTGTTCCGTCTATGTTTATCTTAACATTCGTCTCTCTAGCCTTTAAAATTAAGCTGAAACATAATGTTTGTTGAATGCATGCAGTCACATGCTTTAATATCACCTGTAATCGATGGAAGTGATTAGTTAGCTAGCTAATGCACTGTAAAAGGGTTTCCAAAAACCGTTGACAGCTGCATGTCTAACTAACGCTACTGCACCTAGGCACGAATGGAACCCGATGCTATCAGCACTTTGTACCGTGAATATAGTGGGTATCCCACCCCTATTTCTGCCTTCGTGACGGCGAATGACTACATGGCACTATTAAACGGCACGAGTTTCACTTTAATTGCAGGTGAGACACTGCGCATACACATACACACACACAATAGAGATGTATAGAGATCGCAACGTTGTAACTGTCCCACTATGGTGTCTGTGAGCCCACCGGTAGCGCCTGAGGCCATCACCATTTTGAAGTCGTCAATTTTCTTCTGCTTCTGAGTTGTTTAACAAACTGAAAGGGCGTATTTAAAAAAAAAAATTGAACCTTTTATTTAACTAGGCAAGTCAGTGAAGAACAAATTCTTATTTACAATGACTGACTGTAATGTAACCAGAAACAATTAGGGTGTGGGGTTTCTCGCTTCCTCTTCGGTCTCTGCTGCTACCTTAGAGTTACATAGAGGACTCACCTTTGTGTCTGTGCCATAAACCTGGAAGTGTATTTTTTTTATTTATTTTGACTTGCACGTATGCTATTATGTTTGCTTGGTTGGAAAAAATTGTTTGAATTACTTTTTTAAATGTATTGATAAAAAAAAAAGAAATCATAGTTATTAACCTCTCCTTTGCCTACACCTATCAGAGTGGAGTCAGAGTGAGAACTTCCAGGGAACCAGACTGCACTATGCCCAGCAGTGGACACTGATTCAAAACTACAGTAAAGAGACCGACATAGACATCCAACCACCAAGCCCCTGCAGCCTTTTACACGGCGAGTAAGTAGACAGACGGGCAGATTAACACTCCCCCACCACTCATTCTCCATCCCAGTGTCTGGTGTTGATGAAGTAATGTGTGTAGTGTAGGTATTTATTTAAAGGTACGATAGGTCCTTCTCTAAGCTGCCATTTTCCATGCTTTCTTCCTTCCTTTCTGCTAAAATAGATTGCTGAGTTCCTATTCCCTGTCTGGAGATCTGAAGGCGGTTGTCAGGGAAACCAGCGGTCAGTTTGCTGGACAACAGTTCCTAGAGGTAAGGATGGAATTGTCTGGCTGTGTCGGTCATCATTTGGCTAAATTCCTTCACCCATCCGGATATGGTGCATACTGGTTTGCTTGAACTTTTATAGGGTCTGTTCATTTTCAGGTGTGGAGCAACAGCAGCTTAAAAAAGATCATCCATCTCACAGCTCTCAACAAACATGGGAGAGTGTATGAGGATGGTAAAGGCCTTTTCTTGGGTGGTTTTAATGCCTACGGTGCTCTGAGTATTCTGTCCGATGCTAGACATTTTCCACTGTGGACCTAATCAGGGCCATTTGCTTGAATTCATCAGCCAGTCACTCTCCATGTCGGTCTGTCTCTTGTTCGCCGTCTGTTTATGTGCAGCTCAGTTTGGCTGCCTGGCCTGGTCTACATGTGAGAGCAGGCTGCTGTATGTAGCTGAGGGGAAAAGGTCTATAGGAGAGTCATACACTTCAGCCTCCAGCCCATCAGCTGGAGAGTCAACAGCAAGACCCTTGGGAAGCCCTTCTGAGAAGGTATCTGAAACACCCTGATCACTCCTCTATTAATTGTCTTTGTATGTTTAGCCATACATTCAGTTGGATGCAGTCTGTGACTTTTGGGTGGTTCTGGAAGTACTCTTTGGATTGCTGCTATGTTGCGTAAACATGATCCAGTGTTTATTTTATTTTCATGGCTTCAACACCCTTCCTTTCCCCTGTTGTGCATCAGGACAGGAGTATGTACTGGGAGGACTGGGGGGAAGGCTTGACCAGTAAAAGTGTCCCAGTGCTGTGTGTGGCCGACGTGGCCAAGGGCACGGTAACAGTGCTGCAGGGTGTCCCTTCACATGTTTCCCCAGGCCAGGTGAGCACAAACGGGGCCTCACACACACACACACACACACCCATGAAGGTATTAGCAGAACATCATATGGTATTTGCAACTTCACTGGAAGGATCACCAGTCACATGTCTTGTAATCATGTAAGTCTATGTAATATCATGTTATGCCATGTACAGTAATTGTTGTCATGCTGATTGTCTGTCTGGTTAACACAGGCTCTCTGGGCCCATGATGGTGAGTGTGTGTTTTTTGTGGGCTGGTGGCATGAGCCCTTCAGACTGGGCCTGAGGTTCTGCTCCAATAGGAGGTAAGGAGCAGCCTGTGTAGTCTACCATGTTTACGTCATCTCACTAATCAATATTCCAGAGTAATAGACTGATCAAGAGATGCCCTTGTGTGTTATTTTAGAAAGACTAAAATGAAAACATCTGGTTTCAGGTCAGCTCTGTTTTGTCTGGACCTGGAAGGAAACTGTGGTGAGTATTTTATGTGTTGATTGGTTCATTGTCATGGTAAACAACTTGTTAATTCGCAGTGAATTAACAACAAAGCTTATCTTTGTAACAAAGCCTCAAACCTCCAACCCTTTGTCTATCCTTACACAGAGTGTCTGTCTGGGGACACCAGCTCCGTCTCGTCCCCCCGTCTGAGCCCTGATGGACGCTACCTGGTGTACCTGGAGGGACAGGTGTTTGGCCCCCACAGCCAGTGTCTCACCATGCAGCAGGTGAGTCCCCAGCCCAGCCTCCAAACTCCCAGACCCCCAGTCCAGACCCTTCCCCTCCCAGCCTTGCCCCTAGTCCTCAACGTTACCTCCAGACCCCCGCTCCCAGCCTTGCCCCTAGTCCTCAGCGTTACCTCCAGACCCCCGCTCCCAGCCTAGCCCCTAGTTCTCAGCGTTACCTCCAGACCCCCGCTCCCAGCCTTGCCCTAGTCCTCAGCGTTACCTCCAGACCCCCGCTCCCAGCCTAGCCCCTAGTCCTCAACGTTACCTCCAGACCCCCGCTCCCAGCCCCTTCATGAAGGAACTGTTATCGCCTTATCAGAAAGAAGCAAGGATGGTCTGGAGGTCAGTGGGGAGTGCTGTTTATGCTTCGCTGGTGGTACTCTGCACTATTATACTGTTATATCCGTACCTTCTCTCTGTCCACAGTATGACCTGGAGATGAGGAATATCTCGTTGCTGGTGGACGTAGTCAATAGGCCAAAGAAAGGTACAGAAATTGAATAACTTTAACGCAACATTTTGAACTTGACATAGAATGGCACCTCATTCCTACTGCACTTTCCATCTCTTGCTTCTCACCCATTTCCTTCCCCGGACCAATCTATCAATCCCTCTCCCTCCCGTTCCTGTGACCTCCCCCTTGTCTGTCCCTAGATGAGTTTGCTGGGCTGTATGAGGCTCTGCCACCTCGTTGCTGGGCGTCAGACAGCCAGAGAGTGGTCTTCAGTAGCGCCCGGAGGAACTGGAGGGTATAGTGTAAACATGCACACAAGCGGACGCAAATAACTTTGTACTCCATGATCTCACTTTCCCATCTCTCCCTCTCTCCCAGGACCTCTTTGTAGTGGACAGGACCACTAGGAGAGTAACCCGCATCTCTGACCGTAAGCTCTCCTCTCCTTCTTTTATATGATTATTAGTCTGTTAGGTTTTCATCTCGAGCCTCTCAAACTGAAACTAGTCCGAACTGTAGCAAACCGTTCAATCTTTCTCTCTCCCCTCAGCTGAGAAATTTGGGAGCTGGAAGCTGCTCACCATCCAGAATAACCTCATGGTGGTCCACTGTTCCCATCTGAACGAGGCCCCACGCCTGGTAATACAGTATTGTGGTCATTCATATATCGCTCCTGTCATTCAGGTTACCCCTATACAGAGTTCTGGACATTCAAGTTACGCCTATACAGAGCTCTGGACATTCAGGTTACCCCTATACAGAGCTCTGGACATTCAGGTTACGCCTATACAGAGCTCTGGGCATTCAGGTTACCCCTATACAGAGCTCTGGGCATTCAGGTTACGCCTATACAACGGTCTGGGCATTCAGGTTACGCCTATACAACGGTCTGGACATTCAGGTTACGCCTATACAACGGTCTGGACATTCAGGTTACGCCTATACAACGCTCTGGGCATTCAGGTTACCCCTATACAGAGTTCTGGACATTCAGGTTACCCCTATACAACGCTCTGGACATTCAGGTTACCCCTATACAGAGCTCTGGACATTCAGGTTACGCCTATACAGAGCTCTGGACATTCAGGTTACCCCTATACAGAGCTCTGGACATTCAGGTTACCCCTATACAGAGCTCTGGACATTCAGGTTACCCCTATACAGAGCTCTGGGCATTCAGGTTACGCCTATACAGAGCTCTGGTCATTCAGGTTACCCCTATACAGAGTTCTGGGCATTCAACGCTGTGATCATTTAGGTTACAGTATTTTCCATTAGCACCGGCTGTCGGCTATACAGCCGGTTACACACTAATTTTCACCCGGGTACTGTTTCCACTTAAATGAACTATGCTACTTTTTACAATTCACAAGTCTGGTGGAAAGAGTCCACAGAGCCCTCTCCCACTAAAATGAATGATATGCATCTTATAGCGCGTGTCAGTAAGTGAGCGATGACAGGGAGACGCTGCTGGTTTGACAGTCTGCTGTCTGTCCCGCCTCTCTACCTCCTGGGTGTGTGTGTTGTGTACGTTGTGCTTGAAGTCTATTTGCACGTCCCAAATAATGTGGTAACGATGAGTCAAAATCCACTTAGTACATTCTTTTCTGGCACATTAACTTATTTTCTCCATGGTGATTTTAGCATGTAAATCTTGGTGGGACAAACTCCCTCCAAGTTTTATTTTTCGGTGCATGTTAGCAAATCCACTACACAACACTAAACAGTACATTAAATTGCACTATAACGGTGACCAACAGTGCCCACAAAACGGCTAAGACCTACATAAAGCTGTCCCAGCTATAGAGCTTTCTTTTCAGCGCCTGAGTGAATCCTTACCACTGCTACACCTGCCTGTCAGCGGAGCCTTGTCTGGCAGCGAAACCCTTTCAGCCACATTTGCTGCCTTTTAAAAAAATAATAGCTAATATGGCTGACTTGCTTAAATAAATGTGTCTTGAGATTTCCCAGTTCAGTTTCCAGTTGTTTTGAATGCTGCAGAAGTCATGCTGGATTGACAGCATGGCTAATGTATTCAACCTTTTCTGGTCCATCGTGTTCAATGTTTATCCTTTTCAACACCCACTCCACTGAATAGCAGGCTAGTAATTGCTTTGCAACGTTTGCAGTTAGCCACGGATTCCTTCCAAATCACTCATTGTTGAATTAGCGATTTCCAACTTGGTGTGTAATGTTGATGTCCAACGGCCGACGAGCACCAAGTTTTGTCGTCATTTCTCTTCATATGACAACGATTTGCCAGTAGATTGTCGACTTAATTCATGACTGCTCGCTAAGATTTTGAATGTATGACGTTGACATGGTCAGTACAATCAAAGCTACGGTAGATATAATGTGATTTGAGGTCATTTTATCTGTGGCCAATGACCTTGAGCCTTCTTGGATGGGCACTGCTAATGTAACTCAATGGATGCGTTTCAAACATAAAAGACGCCCTCGTCCACTTACCCTCGCCTTATGCCCTTGGGGGAATCCCTGCTGCCATATTTGTCGTCGGTCCAAATGATTAGCCAAGCAAGGGAAGTTTCCAACGTAAGCCCCTCAGCCCTGGTTTTTAATGGAATTTGCGGGTGTGCAATTATGTTCACTTCGGGGCCTGAAACGCCCCATAATTCAGTTCGCGATTATTGTACATCCGCTAAGAAATGTCAGCCAAAACGTAAAACCTCAAGGTCAATATGGAGTCAACAGTAAGTAAAAACGAATGTAAATAAGTTAGAAATTGTGCTGCTAATACAAACACGTCTCATAAATGTTTTTGTTTGGTTAGCTTTTGGAAATTGTAGAATTAAAAAATGTTCCTTCAAAGTTCCAGCTAGGCAGGCTAACGCTAGCTATCATACAGTTGGCGTATATTAATAAATATATAGTTAATATAAATAGACATGCACTAATTGACTGTAGCGCATATAAAGCACCCACAAGCCACCTGTGGCTGAAAACACAATCATCGCAGGATGAACGAGTGATGAATTTCTGGTCAAGGGCGGTCCATTTAAAAATCATTCCTTCCTCCCTCTCCCCTTGCTCTGCAAGTGTATACTCATCAGAAGTCATGATACGTCATCAGAAGTGTCCACTTAATTTGAGAGCTGAGGAGAAAGGATGCGTCTTTTAAGTGTTTGGAATGCAGTCTATGACAGCACCCAAGGGGCTTGAGTTTTCGAACTCTACCTGTAGATTTTGCCGTGACCTAATGTCCCTGTGAGTGACAGAACACAGCCAATCACGGCGCAACTAGGGAACACATGCTTGTGTGTAACAAAATCGTAATGGAAAGGCATTTAATTTGCTGTATCAAGCAAGAAGGCAGTAACTGCCATCTAGGGTCAAAGATCATGTCAATGTAAATAAAAAAATGACCTCTTAGTAAGACAACCACATCTCCAATGATCTGCCTACAATTAATTTGGCTGGACAATAAAACAAGTCCTTTTGTTTTTTGTTTCACTCTGAGCATTTACTGCTCTGTTGCTTGGTAGGGCAGAACTGTGATTTGATTGACAAACAAGCTTGACTCAAATGTTGTCTAACCTGAGAAAGTCGATCTCATATCCTTACCATTTCAACTACGTTGTACGATAGTATCGTATCGCATCGGGACAAGTAAACTAAAGATCTCGTTTTGTATTTTCGATATGAACTCGATCAGGACTTGCCAGACAGTGACGTTAAAGTGAGTGACTTGTCAGTAGTCTACCGAATCGCATCGGTAAGAGCTCATTTGGCTTCATCTTTCGCATACTGGTAGCTTTTTTTGTCTTATCTTGTCTTAATAAAATACCATTTGAAGAACAAACATTGTGGCAATTCATATCTTGCAGTAAAATTCTTTAATCTCAAGAGAAGACTGGATAAATGTTTTATAAAGGTTTCTTTGCTTACTTAAAAAAAAAAACTAGTCCTGATCATCTAAGCCTAGACGATATTTAATAAAAACTAGTCCTGATCATTTAAGCCTAGATGAGATTTAATAAAAACTAACAATACACTGGATTCATACATTTCAGTCATTTTAATTTTAAACACAATACCAGAAAAAAAATCTAATTTAGGAGGTAAACTCAGTATTCAATCATTTGATTATTTTGGCTGGAATCAAGGCATTAGAATGTATTAGAGGCCACCAAAATGGAGCTTGTTTCCCAGAAAATGATTAACCGCCTGGGTGATCCCACCTGGTTACTTTTTTATATTTGGTTAGCTACTCCATGTGCTTGTGGGAAACACTGAGGTTACCCCTATACCACACTGTGGTCCTTTAGGTTACCCCTATACCACACTGTGGTCCTTTAGGTTACCCCTATACCACACTGTGGTCCTTTAGGTTACCTGGTCATATCCCATCATGTACAGTTGTAGTACATTATCATATACGCATTGTGTAATTGCAGGCAGTGGCTTTTCTTCCGTTGGCCGGGGGGGAGGGGGAGGTGTCCTGGGACCCTCTAGGTGAGTCGTGTCTACGTGGCGCCATCGTCAATGTTCTGGACATCATCCCTACGCCCCAGGAGGAGAACCCAGAGTACTGTGAGTCAGTCAATGGTGGTTTAGAACTTGTCTGGTTGCCATAACTATGTCCTTGAGAAAAAAAACTAATAATGTTAAGTTGTGTGTCTCTTATGCAGCTGGCCTAGACTTCGGGGCCCTGCTGGTTACGTCAAACCACCTTCCGTCACGCACCAAGGTCCCTCTGGTGGTGTTTATCCATGGTGAGAGAAACCTCTGGACAATCTAGATCCTGGGCCCATATTCATAAAGTGTCTCGTAGTAGGAGCGCTGGTCTAGGATCAAATCTTCGCTGTATATTTAATTTGTATAAAAACTGATCCTAGATCGGCATTCTTATTCTGAGACGCTTTTATGTATATGGGAACCGATCTATGAAAGAGCTCACGGCGGACTCACTGAAGCTTATTTGTGTTCTTTCCCAGGCGGGCCGCACTCCCAGTTCTTTGCAGAGTGGAATGTCACTACAGCAGTCCTGGTCAAACTGGGCTTTGCTGTACTCATGGGTAAGATAGTGGACTTCCTCCTTGGCTCAGACCCACACACTGGTATCCACTGATAGAATATTGTTTCTCTCTCTGTGTGTTGTAGTGAATTACCGGGGTTCCACTGGCTTTGGCCAGGACAGCATCCTCTCTCTGGCCGGTAACATCGGGAGCCAAGACGTCAAGGATGTGCAGGTACCGAGTGAGCTCTCAGCTGAAAATATCTACAGCCAGAGCCTTCAATACAACTGTGTTTCTCAACCCACGGTGCTAGTCAGGTTGCTAATTTGTATTCTAACTCAATACTACTAACACATCTTGTGCAACTAACCTCAACCTAACTATCATTCCCAGAGGGCTGTACTAACTGCCCTTGCTGACCAAACTGCTGAGAAGCTCTTAACCCTTGACCCTGATAAAGTGGTGGTGATGGGTGGGTCCCACGGGGGCTTCCTGGCCTGCCACCTGATTGGCCAGTACCCAGACTTCTACAAGGCGTGTGCCGTCAGGAACCCAGTCATCAACGCTGCCACCTTACTGGGAACCAGTGACATCGTGGACTGGTGAGACTTGACACTCTCTGTCCCTGTCTATCAGTGTATAGGAGTGGAGACTGTAAAACACTAAAGTGCACTAGTTGGGGGATGGAAAGTGTGTGCACTGCATATTTAAGACTGTATTTGCATAGTACTTGTATTTTTTTAAATGGTTATTTTTACAATGTGATTAATTGGTTGGTTGATGGATAGTTGTCCTTTGTCTCCCTCTACCTTTCTTAGGCGTTACTCTTGTGTGGGGCTGCAGTACTCTTATGACCAGCTGCCCACCCCAGAGGCTCTCACCACCATGCTCCAGAAATCCCCCATATCCTACGCACCTCAGGTTTGATGTTCATGCACACAAATACAAGCACGCTCCCTTATAAGCTGTCAATGAGACAAGCATATCATTTGGTTTCCTCTGTCTGTGTCCAGATCAAGTCCCCAGTGCTCCTGATGCTGGGGGGTAAAGACAGGAGAGTGTCCCCTCACCAAGGTTTGGAGCTGTACCGCTCTCTGAAGAGCAGGGGCTCCCCCGTCAGGTGACAACCGCTTGTTATATTATCCATCATCCTGCCCACATGAAAAAATAACTACAGATTACTATAGAATTTGGCTCAAATGCATTAAGAAGGAAAGAAATTCCCCAAATTGACTTTTAACAAGGCACACTTGTTAATTGAAATGCATTCGGGTGACTACCTCATGAAGCTGGTTGAGAGAATGCCAAGAGTGTAAAGCTGGCATCTAGGCAAAGGGTGGCTACTCTTAAGAATCGCAAATATAAAATATATTTTGATTTAACACTTTTTTGGTTACTATATGATTTCATAGTTTTGATGTCTTCACTATTCTATAATGTAGTAAAAATAAAGAAACCCTTGAATGAGTGTGTCCAAACTTTAGACTGGTACTGTAGATGAGAACTCTCTTGGTACATAGTATGGTCTACAGCTTATCATGAGGTATTTGATCTCAGGTGACCCAAAAACTTGAGACTTCCTTAAAATTAGAGTTTGTGCACCAGCTATTGTTGACACTCCTCCTACCCCTCTCAGTTTACCCGACGCTGCCTTCTGATCTTGCCAGTGAGGTGTATTGTCCTTGTTCAGCCAAGACTCCTCGACTTATAGGATATTGCAGTTCTTTAGGTCCCGTTGAAAGGATAGTCACCCTCAGAGCTTGTCTAGTTTGTTCTCTAGTGATTGTACGTTCACCAACAAAACAGACGGCAATGGCGGTCTAGATGCGCGCCGACATAGCCTAATCATGACGCCGCCGCTCTTTCGCTGCTGCTTCCACTTTCGAGTCCCGGGGATCAGGGCCAGGTCTGGGGTCAACAACCAGAGCTGCCGACTCGTTGAAGTAGAAATCTATATCCGAATCGAGGTTAGTGATTGCTCTTCTGATGTCCAGAAGCTTTTTTCCGTCACAGGAAATGACAAATTATGTACAAATGAAGTTTAAGCTCAGTGGAGGATAAATCCACACAAAATAGCAGAATTTGTTCAGGAGCCTGTAAGACGGCAGCTATGCAGCGCCGTCCTAGTTTAGCAATGTTATTAGACGGTTCGTTGACCTGTGAACTCTGGGCAGTGTTTGTTAGGTACCCGACGGAAGCAAAACAAACTGAAACAGGGCGGGACTACCTGAACTTGTCCAATAAGACATTTGTTGTTTTTGTTTTCCTACATTGTCTGCTCATAAATACAAGTGTGCTTCCCCCCTTGCAGGTTGCTTTGGTTTGCGGAGGACGCCCACTCTCTGGCTCGTGTGGACACTCAGGCTGACTGCTTTCTCAACGTGGTGCTTTGGTTCCAGCAGCACCTCCACCTGCACTGAGCCTCTACTGGTATGACTGGGGACACGCACAAAGAAGAACTGTGGAATTAAGACAGCCACACATGTGTGTGTACTGCACTCCCTTTGTACATTTCAGTTGTTACCAGGTTCTTCTGGTGTTGGTTTTCTATGGTTGCATCATGTTACGCCAGCAATAAATGTTTTGTTGAAAAATGACATCCTTTTGCGTTGATTGTAAATTGTGCACAACCTTCCGTGAGCTCCATGAGGCAATGGATGATTTACTGAACTGCAGATGTGAGATTCCTGTGGAGTTGTCTGGAAAGCATCCAAAACACCAGTGTTGGGGAGGCTTCTCTAAAAATCTAGTTTGCCTTGCTACCCATTACTTCACACTGGAAGACGTTAAGCTATACTGAAGCGAGACATAGCTGATTTAACTGTTTTTAATTCCAAGCACAGATGGGACCCTTGGAACTGAATTTACTTAGGCATTAATCATGCAAAGACATTTCTTTGTGACATGGCGGCAGTGAGATTCAAACCTATGATCTTCTGTTTCCTATCCATGGAATTAGTCTACTGCACAACCAGAATGGAGATGGCGTGTCATGGTTTTTTAAAACTCATACGAGGCTGTTCATTTGTCTAATCAAACAAACCCCATTTCAAAGGAAACAAACACACATTAAGATTAGGTGTAGCCAATTAGTCGGCACAGCCAACACACCTGAACGTTACTAAAGTTTCCTTGTGGATTTTATGGGAAGTTTTCTTAATGTTCTTGGACTTTACATAGAACCATGAGAACGTTCCTATAACATGACCTAAAATGTGACCTTGTTTGAACTTTTAAGGAACGTTCTATTAAAGTAATTACATTATTTTGTAAAGTCCCTTAAATGTGCTGAGAATGTTCAAAAGCCAAGCAACTATCCTGCACCATTCCCAGAAAGTTGTGGGAAGGTTGTGTGCAAATAAACCACGTTCTCACCAAGCGCTAAGAAACATATGGTTCTCAGAACGTTATGTGCTAGCTGGGTAGTTCACTGCATCCAAATTACTTTGTGTTCATATGAAAATTGGAAATGTCATAGACTACAAATTGCAAGACTGATCACTTTGTGGTCGTATGTTAAAATAATGTCATTTATTCTATTAAACACTGTTTCAAGTGAGAAATAGGCAGGTCGGTAACACTTTACCTGACACTGTGTCATATGTCAAACAGCTGATATAACTTGTCATATGACCAATATGTTTACACCTGGTGTGACATATTGTATTGTGGCTTTTACTGACACCTAAGTTTCAATCCACATTCATTCAAATGAGTTTTCTCCCTGCCAAGAAGTTTCTTTTCATTTGAAAGTTTGTTAAATCCTTTGTCATGAAATCTTGATTTTTTTTTTTCTCTCATATTTTAATTCAGCTTGTAGGAAATTCACTTTGACACTTTCGTGAAGCATATTGACCATCCCGTGTCACTTGACTTGGACTAAGAAAATACACTTTATGACACTGTCAAGAAGCGTTGTGACCATCAGAATCATATAAGCCTGATAGGCCTATCAAGGTACATGCCCTCTATCAGACGTCAGTCAAAAATAGTCTTGTCCTACTCCTGCATTCATCCTGGTCATCAGCAACTGAGCTTTAGGGTAGGTGCATGTCTGACAATTACAATTTAATATAGTCAATACATTTTTTAAAATGACGTAATGTTTTGCCTTGTGTGGCAGGTTTTGTGAGTTTGAGACACAACAGGACTGACACGCAATATATGGCACAACCGGTCTAAATGTGTCATAGCCGTGTTATAACAGTTTATGACAAGTTATGTCTGCAGTTATGACTGTCAAAGTGTTATGACTCTTGGTGTCAAGTAAAGTGTTACCGGCAGGTCTGATGCCGAAAAAGAAACAAAATTATTGCATATTTTATTTTTGTGGAAAAAAATAGGTTAGCTTCGGTAGTTAGCAACACCACTACATGGCACAACAAGTAACTAACTACTGAATTTAGTTCCCTACTCCCCAACACTGCAAAACACCATTGTCAACTGCAGACAAAAACACTTACCTGCCATGTTCAGACAACACTCACTCCCACAAGGGAACAATGGCACCTCTACAAATAACGTAACATACACAGGGGACACAACCACACCTTCATAGATACCATTCACACTCGGTATGAAGGTAGAACTGACGATCTCTCCATGGTAAAGTAGTCTTTTTCAGGCAGATGGTGTATAATCCAATACTTCAGCCCTCCTTTGGTGAGATTGAAAGAACTCAAAACAATGTGAGAGAGAATCTGAGGATAGGGGAAAAAAATGCAGTTTCAAAAATGTACTCCTGTTTTAAATTTTCCTCATGACGAATTTATTTGAATATGAATGTTTCTGTTACTGTAGGGCTAAAACAGCAATACCTCTAGATTACTATAATTTATGATGGGTTGAACCCAAGCCGCCATCGCTTAACCATATTTCATGGTCATCTGTAAACATGTGGTTCTAGTTAATCTGATGTATCCAACCGGATCTCAATTTACCATCCTGTGGAGTGCAGTGCAGTTCTGGTATCCACCACCAGAGAGCAGTAGTGGGTGGTGGTGCTGTTGGCTGAGACGACTCTATCTTTGACCATGGCAGCATGGCTAAGTCATCATCGTGTCCTCACCTCTGCTGTTGATGTTGGCTGGTGTCAATACTGAGCAGAGAGGTAACAGTAGTACCCTGATGGCTAAAACATAAGATCAGAACCCAGTAGAGAGAGAGAGAGAGAGAGAGAGAGAGGCAGGTTGAAGGAAGGAAACAAGCACTGTCGGGGGGCAAGAGTGGACCCAGTGGCACAGAGCGAGAGAAGTGGGCCGATCTGTAGAAATATGGCTCTGTTATACACTGGCCTTTGTGTTACGGTTCTGTATTTCAATGGTGGCCTGTGGCCTGTGTGAGGGCTGTTTCCGTATTGTCTGTTGTGTGTCACGTGTTGATGTCATAGTGTCTGTTTGTGTACCTCCCTACCTGTTACTCATTGTTTATCAGAATCTTAGTCTGTACCCAGTTAACACATTTGGTTCCTTGGAAATTGTGGGAACAACGTTTTTGGTTTCACATTGGTTCTGTGAACGAAGCCATACGTTTCCTGACGGGTAAACGTAACTTTTTTTAAAATGTTCTGAGAACGTAAGTGAACATTTCTCCTGTTCTGGCGACGTACATTTTTAGGTTGCAGGGAGGTTCTGAGAACGTTTTACTATGGTTCCCTGAAAGTGTTCATGGGATGTTTTATTAACCTTCCGAGAATGGAAATGATAGGTTATTTGAAGGTAATTAAATAACAAATAATAATAAATAATAATAATAACATAAATTAAATTAAATACATGTTTTAATAACACTGCTTGGTTAGTTTGACTCTTTTTAATTCCAAGCGCAGATAGGACCCTTGGAAATGAATTTGCTTAGGCATTAATCATGCAAACACTTTTTGTATTGAGGCAGTGAGATTTGAACCTATTACTTTCTGTTTTCTATTCATGGAATTAGTCCACTGTGCCACCAGGACATAGCTAGCATTCTGTGTTTTTTATATTTTTATTCATACTAAGCTGTTCATTTTAGTCAATTCAAATAGACCCCATTTCAAAGGAAACACGCACTCATTAAGATCAGGTGTGGCCAATTAGTGGGCGCGGCCAACACACCTGAACACAACTATGAGGACGTAGAAGATTCTTACTAGTGTTTTCTTGTGGTTTTTATGGAACGTTGTCTTAATGTTCTGAGGACATGACTTTAACTAGAACCTTGATGAATCCTGCAGAAAAACAGTATGCAGAAGTACTGAAATTCACACAGAAAACGTTTGTTTCTTAATGTTCTCAGGAACAATTTGAGAGCATGACCTGAAATACAATCATGACGAAGCCTGTAGGAAATGTACTGAAAGTCCCACCTAAGAAACATATGGTTCACAGAATGTTATATGCTAGCTGGGCAGAAATCTGTGGAAATGACCACAGGGTCTCCCTACACAACTCCACACCACAGTAATCTGTTCCATTGTATTCTCTACTTATACACCAACCCCGCTGTCAGAGATACTGTAGAGTCAGACACTCCTGTGTGTGTGTCTGGGAGAGTGGGCTTCGCCGAAGGGCCTGTGTGACCATAAAGCCTTAAAAGCCAGTGTGATGGGAACTGGGCAGCAGCTACCCAGTTTAATTCAGGTTCACTGCACTGCTCTGTGAAGACTGGACCTTTGACCAGCTCCCTGTAGCTCATCCACACATCTGAGGCCTTACCCACTGTGAGGTCAGAGGTCATACATAAACAGGATGCCTGTGAACCCACGCAGCCTCTGGTCTAGCTGACCAGGGTCACCAGGTGGTCAGCATGACCAGTGACCAGTGAGTGCCAGCCTCACGGTAGTTGTGTTTCCTCTGACTTGAATGTAGCATCTTTCATCTGAGGGACATAGAGGATAGGTATAAGGATCATATAAGGTTTCTAACAGCAAGAGCGAGAGTCATGTGTTAAGAATTTCCAGACGGAGAACGAGAGATTCTCAGCTTTGTGTTCAGTAGGTCAATAATGGGTCACGTACCTCTCTCTCTCTCTCTCAATTAAATTCATTTTGCTTCATTGGCATGACGTAACAATGTAGATATTGCCAAAGTTTACTTTGGATATTTACAATATGTAAATAATAAGAATCAGAATTGTCAACGGGACAACAGTAACAACAATAACCAAGGGTCAAAATAACCATACATTCAACAATAACAATAGGCATACAGTAGAGTACATGTGCAGGTTGATTGGTCTGTCAGACACTGTCCCTACAACATGGACACCGTGCGGTTATACAGTGCCTATTCCCTACTCAATAACCATATTACGATCACAGGCAAACATCCAGTGGCAAAAGCTGAACTGTCAGTAAAGGTAGTGGTGATGAAGTGCTGTAGAGCGCAATATCGCATGGTGACGTAATGGGTATCTCAGCATGAGTTGTCATATAACTCAATGTAGAGCAACCACATGTGAAAACTGTGTTCATTTTGGCGAGGCCCCACTTTCAGACCCCTGATTGGATCCTGGAGGAGCGATGAAGACCTCTGGCTGAAGGAGAGAAAGGGTCTGCTGAGAGAGACAGCCTGTCCGCTCCCAGGACCTCCCAGGCCCAGAGAAGAGGGTCAGAGACACCCACAGGCCTGGTCACAACCAGGGGCTTGAGTTCCACTTGACCCTGGCCTGCCCTCTGCATTGTGTGGGGAGGTTTTCCGTGGCGCCTGGTTGCCTTCCGTAACGCTCTGCTGTCCTGAAGCTGTTTCATCCACCTCCCCAGCCCTCAGTGCCCCACTGTGGGTTGCAGGTCTCGCCTCAAAGAGACCCCTCTGGTTCCTTCTTAATCCTGGGGCCCTCAGCATCCTCAGAGGAGAGGCGCCCCTTTATTCTGTCTCTCCTTCCTTCCTTCCTTCCTCCTTCATAGATTCATTCACTCCATTCATCCCATAAAAACACATATCTCCATTGTGCTCGGCCGTCACACATTCATGCATGTTTTCTGCATATTAAGGGAGCGAGGTCTTTTTTCAGTTTCATTTACATAACTTTCTCCACACGCAAAAACTGGATGAGGAGAGAGAGAGAGAGAGAGAAAGGGGAGACGAGAGGAGAGAGTGAGAGACAGTCAAAAACATCAATGCAGTAATTCATCTAGTTGAGATCAACAAAAACATATACCATTACATATACTGTTCCCTGTCACAGGCAACCTCTGGTTGAGAGATCAGTTTGTTACTCAGGTCACAACCAGAGGGAATGCAGTTGAGCTCTATATTCTTTAATCTTTGCAATATCCTTCTCTGTCTCGCTCTCTCTCTCTCTCTCTCTCTCTCTCTCTCACTTCCCTCTCTCTCTCTCTCTCTCTCTCTCTCTCGCTCTCTCTTTCTCTGTCTTTTTCTTTCTCTCTCTCCCTCTCTCTCTGTATCTCTCTCTCTCAATTCAATTAAATTCACTTTATTGGCATGACGTAACAATGTCGATATTGCCAAAGCTTATTTGGATATTTACAATATAAAAAATAAATTAAAATGAGAATCAAAATTGTCAACAGGACAACAGTAACAACAATAACCAAGGGTCAAAATAACCATACATTCAACAATAACAATAGGCATACAGTAGAGTACATGTGCAGGTTGATTGGTCTGTCAGACACTGTCCCTCAACTTATGGCAGGCAGCAATGTACTGCGCTGCCAACCCACAGCTCTCTGCGTCCTCCCCCAACAGGACGGGTAGCCTACTCTCATCAGAGAGGTCTTTGAAACCTTGAATAAGGGTTTCAAATTTGGGGAAATGACACTCTCTAATTGTTTTATATTTTTACATTTTGTCAGGAAATGCAGCTCCGTCTCAGGTTCTGCTGTTGTGCAGTGGTTGCACAGCCTTTCCTCTACAGGGAGACAGGTTTTCCTGTGTCTTACCCTTCTCAACGGCAAGGCTGTGCTCACTGAGCCTGTATTTGGCGTTGTTCTGCGTTTGTGTCCATTTGAATGGTGTTGTGTTTTAAAATGGGTTGTCCGTATGTCACCATTTTGTATCGCTACTTCCTCTTGTTTAGATTTTTTACGTTTTTTTACAATTTTGCCACAAGTTGTCTGTGTTTATGGACACCTCAATTAGTGTCAGCTGCCTGCTGTTGTACTGTGCTTTTTTTTTTAGTTCTGAGTGAACGTCTATAGTTTTAAAGTCTCACAGGAATGAAGGCGTAATTCACCATTATGTGGGTCTCTATCCTTTTGGTTGGATTGTGTTCTTTTCCTTATAATTTTACAATCTGCATCAAACCAGTTGTCATCTGTGGTCTTTTCTCTTTTGTTTTTTATCCATTTCAATTGTGTTTCTTTTGCTGTTTGCATGAATATATAGTTGATGTTGTTTTAATGCTAGATTGATGCCTTCCTCACTGTGAGTGAATGTGGTATCCAGAACGTTTTCTCAGAGTGTTTGAACATTTTGGTTACAGGTTGCTTTCTGGTATTCTTCTGTGCTGTTTTGGGCCCATCTGTATGAATATCTGATGTTGTACAGCTTACTGGGCTGTGAATGTCTGATGTTGTACAGCTTACTGGGCTGTGAATGTCTGATGTTGTACAGCTTACTGGGCTGTGAATGTCTGATGTTGTACAGCTTACTGGGCTGTGAATGTCTGATGTTGTACAGCTTACTGGGCTGTGAATGTCTGATGTTGTACAGCTTACTGGGCTGTGAATGTCTGATGTTGTACAGCTTACTGGGCTGTGATGTTGTACAGCTTACTGGGCTGTGATGTTGTACAGCTTACTGGGCTGTGAATGTCTGATGTTGTACAGCTTACTGGGCTGTGAATGTCTGATGTTGTACAGCTTACTGGGCTGTGAATGTCTGATGTTGAACAGCTTACTGGGCTGTGAATGTCTGATGTTGTACAGCTTACTGGGCTGTGAATGTCTGATGTTGAACAGCTTACTGGGCTGTGAATGTCTGATGTTGTACAGCTTACTGGGCTGTGAATGTCTGATGTTGTACAGCTTACTGGGCTGTGAATGTCTGATGTTGAACAGCTTACTGGGCTGTGAATGTCTGATGTTGTACAGCTTACTGGGCTGTGAATGTCTGATGTTGTACAGCTTACTGGGCTGTGAATGTCTGATGTTGTACAGCTTACTGGGCTGTGATGTTGTACAGCTCACTGGGCTGTGAATGTCTGATGTTGTACAGCTGACTGGGCTGTGATGTTGTACAGCTCACTGGGCTGTGAATGTCTGATGTTGTACAGCTTACTGGGCTGTGAATGTCTGATGTTGTTCAGCTTACTGGGCTGTGATGTTGTACAGCTCACTGGGCTGTGAATGTCTGATGTTGTACAGCTTACTGGGCTGTGAATGTCTGATGTTGTACAGCTTACTGGGCTGTGAATGTCTGATGTTCTACAGCTGACTGGGATGTGATGTTGTACAGCTTACTGGGCTGTGATGTTGTACAGCTGACTGGGGTGTGATGTTGTACAGCTTACTGGGCTGTGATGTTGTACAGCTCACTGGGCTGTGAATGTCTGATGTTGTACAGCTTACTGGGCTGTGAATGTCTGATGTTGTACAGCTTACTGGGCTGTGAATGTCTGATGTTGTACAGCTTACTGGGCTGTGAATGTCTGATGTTGTACAGCTCACTGGAGTGTGAATGTCTGATGTTGTACAGCTTACTGGGCTGTGAATGTCTGATGTTGTACAGCTTACTGGGCTGTGAATGTCTGATGTTGTACAGCTTACTGGGCTGTGAATGTCTGATGTTGTACAGCTTACTGGGCTGTGATGTTGTACAGCTCACTGGGCTGTGAATGTCTGATGTTGTACAGCTTACTGGGCTGTGAATGTCTGATGTTGTACAGCTTACTGGGCTGTGAATGTTTGATGTTGTACAGCTGACTGGGCTGTGATGTTGTACAGCTCACTGGGCTGTGAATGTCTGATGTTGAACAGCTTACTGGGCTGTGAATGTCTGATGTTGTACAGCTTACTGGGCTGTGAATGTCTGATGTTGTACAGCTTACTGGGCTGTGAATGACTGGGCTGTGATGTTGTACAGCTCACTAGGCTGTGAATGTCTGATGTTGTACAGCTGACTGGGCTGTGATGTTGTACAGCTCACTGGGCTGTGAATGTCTGATGTTGTACAGCTTACTGGGCTGTGAATGTCTGATGTTGTACAGCTTACTGGGCTGTGATGTTGTACAGCTCACTGGGCTGTGAATGTCTGATAATGTACAGCTTACTGGGCTGTGAATGTCTGATGTTGTACAGCTTACTGGGCTGTGAATGTCTGATGTTCTACAGCTGACTGGGCTGTGATGTTGTACAGCTTACTGGGCTGTGATGTTGTACAGCTGACTGGGCTGTGATGTTGTACAGCTTACTGGGCTGTGATGTTGTACAGCTCACTGGGCTGTGAATGTCTGATGTTGTACAGCTTACTGGGCTGTGAATGTCTGATGTTGTACAGCTTACTGGGCTGTGATGTTGTACAGCTCACTGGGCTGTGAATGTCTGATGTTGTACAGCTTACTGAGCTGTGAATGTCTGATGTTGTACAGCTTACTGGGCTGTGAATGTCTGATGTTCTACAGCTCACTGGGCTGTGATGTTGTACAGCTTACTGGGCTGTGATGTTGTACAGCTGACTGGGCTGTGATGTTGTACAGCTGACTGGGCTGTGATGTTGTACAGCTTACTGGGCTGTGATGTTGTACAGCTCACTAGGCTGTGAATGTCTGATGTTGTACAGCTGACTGGGCTGTGATGTTGTACAGCTCACTGGGCTGTGAATGTCTGATGTTGTACAGCTTACTGGGCTGTGAATGTCTGATGTTCTACAGCTGACTGGGCTGTGATGTTGTACAGCTTACTGGGCTGTGATGTTGTACAGCTGACTGGGCTGTGATGTTGTACAGCTCACTGGGCTGTGAATGTCTGATGTTGTACAGCTTACTGGGCTGTGAATGTCTGATGTTGTACAGCTTACTGGGCTGTGAATGTCTGATGTTGTACAGCTTACTGGGCTGTGAATGTCTGATGTTGTACAGCTCACTGGAGTGTGAATGTCTGATGTTGTACAGCTCACTGGAGTGTGAATGTCTGATGTTGTACAGCTTACTGGGCTGTGAATGTCTGATGTTGTACAGCTTACTGGGCTGTGAATGTCTGATGTTGTACAGCTTACTGGGCTGTGAATGTCTGATGTTGTACAGCTTACTGGGCTGTGAATGTCTGATGTTGTACAGCTTACTGGGCTGTGAATGTCTGATGTTGAACAGCTTACTGGGCTGTGATGTTGTACAGCTTACTGGGCTGTGAATGTCTGATGTTGTACAGCTTACTGGGCTGTGAATGTCTGATGTTGAACAGCTTACTGGGCTGTGAATGTCTGATGTTGAACAGCTTACTGGGCTGTGAATGTCTGATGTTGTACAGCTTACTGGGCTGTGAATGTCTGATGTTGTACAGCTTACTGGGCTGTGATGTTGTACAGCTCACTGGGCTGTGAATGTCTGATGTTGTACAGCTTACTGGGCTGTGAATGTCTGATGTTGTACAGCTTACTGGGCTGTGAATGTCTGATGTTCTACAGCTGACTGGGCTGTGATGTTGTACAGCTTACTGGGCTGTGATGTTGTACAGCTGACTGGGCTGTGATGTTGTACAGCTCACTGGGCTGTGAATGTCTGATGTTGTACAGCTTACTGGGCTGTGAATGTCTGATGTTGTACAGCTTACTGGGCTGTGAATGTCTGATGTTGTACAGCTTACTGGGCTGTGAATGTCTGATGTTGTACAGCTCACTGGAGTGTGAATGTCTGATGTTGTACAGCTCACTGGAGTGTGAATGTCTGATGTTGTACAGCTTACTGGGCTGTGAATGTCTGATGTTGTACAGCTTACTGGGCTGTGAATGTCTGATGTTGTACAGCTTACTGGGCTGTGAATGTCTGATGTTGTACAGCTTACTGGGCTGTGAATGTCTGATGTTGTACAGCTTACTGGGCTGTGAATGTCTGATGTTGTACAGCTTACTGGGCTGTGAATGTCTGATGTTGTACAGCTTACTGGGCTGTGATGTTGTACAGCTCACTGGGCTGTGAATGTCTGATGTTGTACAGCTTACTGGGCTGTGAATGTCTGATGTTGTACAGCTTACTGGGCTGTGAATGTCTGATGTTGTACAGCTGACTGGGCTGTGATGTTGTACAGCTCACTGGGCTGTGAATGTCTGATGTTGAACAGCTTACTGGGCTGTGAATGTCTGATGTTGTACAGCTTACTGGGCTGTGAATGTCTGATGTTGTACAGCTTACTGGGCTGTGAATGTCTGATGTTGTACAGCTTACTGGGCTGTGATGTTGTACAGCTCACTGGGCTGTGAATGTCTGATGTTGTACAGCTGACTGGGCTGTGATGTTGTACAGCTCACTGGGCTGTGAATGTCTGATGTTGTACAGCTTACTGGGCTGTGAATGTCTGATGTTGTACAGCTTACTGGGCTGTGATGTTGTACAGCTCACTGGGCTGTGAATGTCTGATGTTGTACAGCTTACTGGGCTGTGAATGTCTGATGTTGTACAGCTTACTGGGCTGTGAATGTCTGATGTTCTACAGCTGACTGGGCTGTGATGTTGTACAGCTTACTGGGCTGTGATGTTGTACAGCTGACTGGGCTGTGATGCTGTACAGCTTACTGGGCTGTGATGTTGTACAGCTCACTGGGCTGTGGATGTCTGATGTTGTACAGCTTACTGGGCTGTGAATGTCTGATGTTGTACAGCTTACTGGGCTGTGAATGTCTGATGTTGTACAGCTTACTGGGCTGTGAATGTCTGATGTTGTACAGCTTACTGGGCTGTGAATGTCTGATGTTGTACAGCTCACTGGAGTGTGAATGTCTGATGTTGTACAGCTCACTGGAGTGTGAATGTCTGATGTTGTACAGCTTACTGGGCTGTGAATGTCTGATGTTGTACAGCTTACTGGGCTGTGAATGTGTGATGTTGTACATCTGACTGGGCTGTGATGTTGTACAGCTTACTGGGCTGTGAATGTGTGGTTGTTTCCATGTCTGTCCTTTTGAGGAACAAGGTAATTTGGCTGTGATCAGACAGGTGTTAGTGGCTTGACAGTGAATGAGCTGAGAGAGAAAGGGTCAATGTCTGTAATCATATAGTCTACTGTACTCTACTCTCTCTCTCTTTCACATTGAATTCACCATAGTTGACAACCCAACCAAATGTAAATCAAAACTAGATATTGAACCAACGTTTGTGGCCAGTGGCTAGTGTTCTGTAGGGAAGTGTTGAAAACGTTGACCTGGAATGCACAGATTGTCTGACACTTTCACACACACACACACACACACACACACACACACACACACACACACACACACACACACACACACACACAATGTGTCGCCACTTGGACTGTGTCTCAATGCACATGCACGTACATTACCAGTGGGGGAGGCAATCTCTCACACCAAACCCTAGGTAAAGAGGGTTCCCAATTTCCCCCTCTCACGCCTCTAAGAGCATCCTCACTTCACATGATGAAATGTGCAGAGGCTCCCCTTCAACCCATCCCTCTCTTTCCCTCTTTCCAGGGAAGTACTGTACTTATCAGAGAAAGAAAATAAGCGTGCATATTTAGTCAACACACACAATTGACATTTCCTTTCAGCAGCGAGGTGTTTTGTAAAAGTAGGTGCTGAGAGCGACGCGGGTCTTGGGGTTGTGGTGCCAAGTGGGAATCCGAAAGGAGACCACCATAACAAACCCGGGTAACGTGATCGCCCATCGATACAGGGCCAGAACCTTAAATAGAACCCTGGGAGAAGCAGGTCTGGTTTGGTTTGCTGTGTGCGTTCTCTCGTCACTGCCAGGTCTCCAGGTCAGGGAATCAAGTTAGAAAAATGTTTAAAAGATCCTGAGGTATCCCTGACAAGTTTAGACTGGGGGCTGGTGTGTGTGTGTGTGTGTGTGTGTGTGTGTGTGTGTGTGTGTGTGTGTGAGAGAGAGAGACGCACACACACACACACACACACACACACACTGCACATCATCTCTGACTTTTAGGAAGCTCCCTTCCCCTGTCTGTAATGTTTGTGCTGCTTTCCAGGTTTCCGTCAGTAGATTTGAGGAGCAGCCTTGTGATTCTGGGTCTGACCAACACAGCTAACTGTTAGCCATCACTCAGCATTGGGCCTTAATGAGCCACGCGGGGTTAAAACAAACAGAAGAGGTTTAGTAAGAACACTGATCCACTGTTCTTTATGTTGGAGGCCAGTTCAGCACTATAACAGGAAGGACTCTGTGTAATTATATGCAGTAGTTGATTATTTTTCTTGTCTTGATTTCATTAATGGCCTTTAATTCAGGCCGGCTGCAGGGCTCAGATGTGAGATGAGCTGTGTTTTAACTCTGGCTCCCTCACCACAGCCTGGTGCCCAGAAATCTCTCATTCCTTCTCTCACTCGCCCACTGCCTTTTTATCTATCTCTCTCTCTCTCTCTCTCTCTCTCTCTCTCTCTCTCTCTTATTACTTCCTCTCTTTCCATAATTACTGTACATAAGCATTTTGCAGCTGTTAATGGTTATTTGGGATTAGATTTGTTTGGCTTGGGATGACCCCTTCAGACCCCTTCACTTTTCCCACATTTTGTTACGTTACAGCCTTATTCTAAAATCAATCTACACACAATACCCCATAATGACAAAGAGAAAACAGGTTTTTAGATATTTTGCAAATGTATTAAAAATAACAGAAATGCCTTATGTAAGTATTCAGAGCCTTTGCTATGAGACTCGTAATTGAGCTCAGGTGCAACCTGTTTTCATTGATCATCCTTGAGATGTTTGTACAACTTGATTGGAGTCCACTTGTAGTAAATTCACTTGTTTGGACATGATTTGGAAAAGCACACACCTGTCTATATAAGGTCCCACAGTTGACAGTGCATGTCAGAGCAAAAACCAAGCCGTGAGGTCGAAGGAATTGTCCGTAGAGCTCCGAGACAGGATTGTGTTGAGGCACAGATCTGGGGAAGGGTACCAAAACATTTCTGCAGTATTGAAGGACCCCAAAAACACAGTGACCTCCATAATTGTTAGGAGAAGGGCCTTGGTCAGGGAGGTGACCAAGAACCTGATGGTCACTCTGACAGAGCTCCAGAGTTCCTCTGTGGAGATGGGAGAACCTTCCAGAAGGACAACCATCTCTGCAGCACTCCACCAATATAGCCTTTTTGGTAGGCCAGGTGGAAGTCCCTCCTAGGTAAAAGGCAAATGACAGCCCACTTGGAGTTTGCCAAAAGGCACCTAAGGACTCTCAGCCCAAGAAAAACAATATTCTTTGGTCTGATTAAACTAAGATTGAACTCTTTGGCCTGAATGCCAACCGTCACGTCTGGAGAAACCTGGAATCATCCCTACGCTGAAGCATGGTGGTGGCAGCATCATGCTCTGGGGATGTTTTTCAGCGACAGGGACTGGGAGACTAGTCAGGATTGAGGGAAAGATGAACGGAGCAAAGACAGAGAGATCCTTGATTAAAACCTGCTCCAGAGCGCTCAGGACCACAGACTGGGGCCCAGGTTGACCTTCCAACAGGACAACAACCCTAAGAACACAGCCAAGACAATGCAGGAGTGGCTTCAGGACAAGTCTCTGAATGTCATTGAGTGTTCCAGCCAGAGCCCAGAATTGAACACCATCGAACATCTCTGGAGAGACCTGAAAATAGCTGTGCAGCGATGCTCCCCATCCAACCTGACAGAGCTCGAGAGGATCTGCAGAGAAGAATGAGAGAAATTCCCCAAATACAGTTGTGCCAAGCTTGTAGCGTCATACCCAAGAAAACTTGTAATCACTTCCAAAGGTGCTTCAACAAAGTACTGAGTAGAGGCTCTGAATACTTACGTAAATTTGATATTTCAGGTTTTTTTGCAGATATTTCTAAAAACCTGTTTTTACTTTGTCATTATGGGGTATTTTGTGTAGATTGATGAGGAAAAAAATAATATTTAATCCATTTTAGAACAAGGCTGTAATGTAGCAAAATGTAGAAAAAGTGAAGGGGTCTGAATGCTTTCTGCATGCACCCTATAGTGGCAGGTAGACTAGTGGTTAGAGAGTTGGGCCATTAACCGAAAGGTTGCTAGATCAAATCCCTGAGCTGACAAGGTAAAAATCTGTTGTTCTGCCCCTGAACAAGGTAGTTAACCCACTGTTCCTAGGCCATTGTAAATAAGAATTTGCCTAGTTAAATAAAGGTTTAAATTTTTTTTTTAAATTGTGCCAGGAGTGATTGGGTCTGTATGGAAGGTAGGTTTGTTACTGTACCATGGGGTGAAGAGGTACAAATTAGGGAAATATTAGGAAGGAGAGAGTAGGAGGAGATGGAAGCGTTGAAAGATGTCAAAGATGAGAGATGAGGAGAGGAATAACTAACCAACTGCAGAGCACATTTGAACACCTCCAATCCAACACATCAGCACAGAGGCCAAATCGTAGTTCAAACACCCTAGACACCCTGTCCCACCTTTCCTCCTGACTGGTTTAGTGTGTGTGTGTGTGGTAAGTATTTGTGATAGCTGCCCACTGGTGTGCGTGTATGTATGTGTTGCGTGTGTTTATGGTCTGACAGTATATCAACCCGGCACCTGTCTGGAATGGAATAGGTTAGAGACAGCTAAACAAGTGCTCATCTCATGTCTCTGTTTTTCTCTCCTCTTTCACAGTGATGAGGCGTGTTGGTCTGTGAGGTGGATAACAGCAATAATAGTCAATCAGAGTGAAAGACACAATAAATTGATTCAATGAGAGAGCAAGAGACAGAGCGAGAGAGAGACCCACTGGTTGCCCTCTAGCTTACAGAGAGCTGGTAGTCCCATCCACCAAACTGCAGGTGTGAAACAAGGAAGAGACTCAGGGGGTATGCTAATTATAGAACAAACCTAACCCACTCTATTCAATTAGTCAAAACATGAACATTTTACATCTGGCTAGAAATTAATAAGGAAATTATCTCAGAGAAAAATGTCCTCACTTGTGCTACCTATTATCCCCCTAATAGAATCCCCATACTTAAACGATGACAGCTTCTCCATCCTAGAGGGGGAGATCAACCATTTCCAGGCCCAGGGACATGTACTACACTAGTCTGTGGCGACCTAAATGTCAGAATTGGACAAGAACCTGACACTCTCAGCACACAGGGGGACAAACACCTACATGGAGGTGGCAGTATTCCCCCCCAAATATGCCCCCCTAGACACAACTATGACAAAACAACCAACAAAAATGGGTCACAACTCCTGTAGCTCTTTTGTACGCTGGGTCTGTACATAGTCAACGGTAGGCTTTAAGGAGACTGGTAGGGACACCTACAGCTCATCCCTTGGCAGTAGTACTGTAGATTACTTTATCACTGACCTCAACCCAGACTCTATCAGAGCGTCCACAGTCCGCCCACTAACACCCCTATCAGATCACAGCAAAATCATAGGCTTCCTGAACAGAGCAATACTCAGTCATTAGGCATCAAAGCCAAAGCAACTGCACAATATTAAGAAATGCTATAGATGGAAAGAAAGCCGTGTAGAAACCTACCAAAATATTATTAGGCAACAACAAATTCAAGTCATTTTAGACAACTTCCTGGACAAAACATTTCACTGTAAGTAGCAGCACGACCTGTCTCTGTGGTTGTTTTGTCCTCTGACAAATCAACTGTAAATTTCGGTGTTGCTCAAGGCTCCGTTTTAGGACCACTATTGTTTTCACTATATATTTTACCTCTTGGTGATGTCATTTGGAAACATAATGTTAACTTTCACTGCTATGCGGACGACACACAGCTGTACATTTCAATGAAACATGGTGAAGCCCCAAAAATTGCTCTCTCTGGAAGCCTGTGTTTCAGTCATAAGGAAGTGGATAGCGGCAAATGTTCTACTTTTAAACTTGGACTAAACAGAGAGATCTTCTGTTGAATCTGACAATTAATCTTGATGGTTGTACAGTCGGCGTTACTCTGGACCCTGATCTCTCTTTTGACGAACATATCAAGAATGTTTCAAGGATAGCTTTTTTCCATCTAAGTAACATTGCAAAAATCGGAAACTTTCTGTCCAAAAATTATGCAGAAAAATGAATCCATGCTTTTGTCACTTCTAGGTTAGACTACTGCAATGCTCTACTTTCCGGCTACCCGGATAAAGCACTAAATAAACTTCAGTTAGTGCTAAACACGGCTGCTAGAACCCGGATAAAGCAATAAATAAACTTCAGTTAGTGCCAAACACGGTTGCTAGAATCTTGACTAGAACCAAAAATGTGATCATATTACTCTAGTGCTAGCCTCTCTACACTGGCTTCCTGTTAAGACTAGGGCTGATTTCGAGGTTTTACTGCTAAGCATCACATGGACTTGCTCCTACCTATCTTTCCGATTTGGTCCTGCCGTACATACCTACACATACGCTACATTCACAAGACGCAGGCCTCCTTATTGTCCCTAGAATTTCTAAGCAAACAGCTGGAGGCAGGGCTTTCTTCTGTGGAGCTCCATTTTTATGGAATGGTCTGCCTACACATGTGAGAGACAGACTCTGTATCAACCTTTAAGTCTTTATTGAAGACTCATCTTTTCAGTAGGTCCTATGATTGAGTGTTGTCTGGCCCAAGAGTGTGAAGGTGAACGGAAAGGCACTGGAGCAACGAACAGCCCTTGCTGTCTCTGCCTGGCCGGTTCCCCTCTTTCCACTGGGATTCTCTGCCTCAAACCCTATTACAGGGGCTGAGTCACTGGCTTACTGGTGCTCTTCCATGCCGTCTTTAGGAGCGGTGCATCACTTGAGTGGGTTGGATCACTGACGTGATCTTCCTGTCCGGGTTGGCACCCCCCCTTGGGTTGTGCCGTGGGGGAGATCTTTGTGGGCTATACTCGGCCCTGTCTCAGGATGGTAGGTTGGTGGTTGAAGATATCTATCTAGTGGTGTGGGGGCTGTGCTTTGGCAAAGTGGGTGGGGTTATATCCTGCCTGTTTGGCCCTGTCTGGGGGTATTGTCGGAAAGGGCCACAGTGTCTCCCAACCCCTCCTGTCTCAGCCTCCAGTATTTATGCTGCAATAGTTTATATGTCGGAGGGCTAGGGTCAGTCTGTTATATTTGGAGTATTTCTCCTGTCTTATCCGGTGTCCTGTGTGAATTTAAGTATGCTCTCTCTTTCTTTCTCTCTCTCGGAGGACCTGAGCCCTATGACCATGCCTCAGGACTACCTGGCCTGATGACTACTTTCTGTCCCCAGTCCACCTGGTCGTGCTGCTACTCCAGTTTCAACTGTTTTGCCTGCGGCTATGGAACCCTGACCTGTTCACCGGACGTGCTTCCTGTCCCAGATCTGCTGTTTCCAACTCTCTAGAGACAGCAGGAGCAGTAGAGATACTCTGAATGATTGGCTATGAAAAGCCAACTGCATTTACTCCTGAGGTGCTGACCTGTTGCATCCTCTACAACCACTGTGAATATTATTATTTGACCCTGCTGGTCATCTATGAACATTTGAACATATTGGCCATGTTCTGTTATAATCTCCACCCGGCACAGCCAGAGGAGGACTGTCCACCCCTCATAGCCTGATTCCTCTCTAGGTTTCTTCCTAGGTTCTGGCCTTTCTAGGGAGTTTTTCCTAGCCACCGTGCTTCTACACCTGCATTGCTTGCTGTTTGGGGTTTTAGGCTGGGTTTCTGTACAGCACTTTGTGACATCAGCTGATGTATGAAGGGCTTTATAAATACATATAATTGATTGATTGTAATAGTGAAGGTGCAAACTTGGCAGTAGAAAGCCTAAACAATATATTTGACCTTTGAGCTTCCCTATCAAATCTAAAAATGTAACGCAGACAACCTAAGAAAATGAAAAAAAATGACATATGGTTTGATGAAGAATGCAAAAACCTAACAAAGAAATTGAGAAACCTATCCAACCAAAAACAGAGACCCAGAAAACCTGAGTCTACGCCTTCACTATGGTGAATCACCAAAACAATGCAGAAAAACTCTACGGAAAAAGGACCAGCACATCAGAAATCAGCTCAATGTAATTGAAGATTCAATAGAATCTAACCACTTCTAGGAAAATTGGAACACACTAACAAAGAGTTATCTATCCAAAATGGAGATGGTTTATCCATACACTTCTCCAATCTTTGTGGCCCTGTAACAGAGAACAAACAGCAAAAACATATACGGGATGAAATACAAATATTAAAATGAACTATTAACTACCAGAACCCACTAGATTCTCCAGTTACATTGAAGGAAGTACAGGACAAAATACAAACCCTGTTGATTGTATCCTAAATGAATTGATCAAATAGACAGACAACAAATTCCAATCGGCTATACTTAAACTTTTTAACACCATCCTTAGCTCTGGCATCTTCCCCAATATTTAGAACAAAGGACTGATCACCCCAATCCACAAAAGTGAAGACAAATTGAATCCCAATAACTACTGTTGGATATGCGTCAACAGCAACCGTGGGAGAATCCTCTGCATTATCATTAACTATCAAGACACAAGGCGAGACCCAGATGCAGACACAGGAGGCAGATGGTTGGAGTCTTACAATGTTAAATAATCCAAAAGGGGTAGGCAAGAGAATGGTCGTGGACAGGTTAAAGGTCAAAACCAGTTCAGAGTCCAGGAGGTACAGAGTGGCACACAGGTTCGTGGTCAAGACAGGCAGAATAGTCAGGAAGGCGGGTACAAAGTCCAGAAACAGGCAAGGGTCAAAACCGGGAGGACTAGAAAAAGAGAATAGCAAAAGGAGTACGGGAAAAACACACTGGTTGACTTGACATAAACATACAAGATGAACTGGCACAGAGAGACAGGAAACACAGGGATAAATACACTGGGGAAAATAAGTGACACCTGGAGGGGGTGGAGACAATCACAGGAACAGGTGAAACAGATCAGGGCGTGACATTAACACCAGACTCGGGGTGAGACAGGGATACAGCTTAACCCCCAACATATATATCAACGAATTGGCACTAGAACAGTCTGAAGCACCCGGCCTCACCATCCTAGAATCTGAAGTCAAATGTCAACTTTTTGCTGATGATCTGGTGCTTCTGTCCCCAACCAAGGAAGGCCTGCAGCAGCACCTAGATCTTCTGCACAGACAAAAATAATGGTGTTCCAAAAAAGGTCCAGTTTCCAGGACCACAAATACAAATTCCATCTAGACACCATTGCCCTAGAGCACACAAAAAACTACATACTTCGGCCTAAACATCAGCGCCACAGGTAACTTCCACAAAGCTGTGAACGATCTGAGAGACAAGCCATCAAAAGGAACATAAAATTTGACATACCATTTAGGATTTGGCAAAAAGTACTTGAATCAGTTATAGAACCCATTTCCCTTTACAGTTGTGAGGTCTGGGGTCCGCTCACCAACCACTAATTCTCCAAATGGGACAACACCAAATTGAGATTGCATGCAGAATTCTGCAAAAACATCTTCTGTGTACAACGTAAAACACCAAATAATGCATGCAGAGCAGAATCCAAGGCCGATGCCCACTACATATCTAAATCCAGAAAAGAGACGTTAAATTCTACAACCAACTTAAAGGAAGCAATTCCCAAACCTTCCATGACAAAGCCATCACCTACAGAGAGATGAACCTGGAGAAGAGTCCCCTAAGCAAGCTGGTCCTGGGGCTCTGTTCACAAACACAAACAGACCCCACAGAGCCCCAGGACAGCAACACAATTAGACCCAACCAAATCATGAGAAAACAAAACGATAATTACTTGACACATTGGAAAGAATTAACAAAAAAACAGAGCAAACTAGACTGCTATTTGGACCTAAACAGAGAGTACACAGTGGCAGAATACCTGACCACCGTGACTGACCCAAACTTAAGGAAAGCTTTGACCATGTACAGACTCAGTAAGCACAGCCTTGCCATTGAGAAAGGTTGCCGTAGGCAGACCTGGCTCTCAAGAGAAGACAGGCTATGTGCACACTGCCCACAAAATGAGGTGGAAACTGAGCTGTACTTCCTAACCTCCTGCCAGATGTATTAGCCACATATATCTATTGGGTGAAATAGCACAGTGTGCAATCACAGAAGCAAGATTTGTGACTTGTTGTCTCAAGAAAAGGGCAACCAGTGAAGAACAAACCCCATTGTAAATACAACCCATATTTATTTTTATTAATTTTCCCTTTTTTACTTGAACTATTTGCTCATCGTTACAACACTGCATAATATAGACATAATATGACATTTGAAATGTCTTTATTATTTTGGAATAGATCGTTTATTATCTATTTCACTTGCTTTGGCAATGTAAACATATGTTTCCCATGCCAATAAAGCCCCTTAGAGAGAGAGAGAGCGAGACAGAGAGAGAGACACTACGTGGCTGACCACCCATGTTGAAGGTGTAATCTTCACACTGTCAGTCTGCCCGGTAACGTTGCAGTATCCAACCTGTAATTGGTAGATTATGCCTCGGGGGTTCTTTAACTCCCAATATGAAGAATCAGAGTCAGATTCTTAATAAACACGTCCGTCCAGCCACACCACATCAGAAGAACCTAGATCGATGAATAATCATTTTCCGAGACAGACTCACTGAGTCAATGGAAACAGACACGGGTTTGACAGCTGAGTACCATGAGCTTTGTTTTGGTTGGAGAGTGGAAGATGGTTGGGATTGAGATAATTAGTAGCTGAGATGAGGTTTCGTTCACCGGGCCAGCGTTTCTCCATGACACATGGAAGGAGAGGAAGAAAAACATGACACGTTCAGACACACTCTGCACCCCAAGCCTTTTATGTGGTATTTCATTCAACCAGCTGACTTTGTGTTGGAATCATTTGTCAACCTGAGCTTTTCTTGGACGTTGCAGCGCTGAATTGGAACAGAAGCGTCTTGGTTTCAAGCCCACGTCTTGGTTTCAAGCGCACGTCTTGGTTTTAAGGCCTGTAGCTGCAGTTGATATACTTGTGGATGTCATATCTGTGTCATATTAAGTGTTTTGGAGATGTACAGATATTTAGATGTAGCGCTTGATTGGGATATTAGAGAGAGTACATTCATTCATTGTTCTTTGTTGGCTTGTATTTTTCCTCATTTCTGGCCCCACTACGTTGTTTACACATGTAAAGCACTGTATGGGAGTTGTTAGAGCCATTTTGTATGTTCAAATCAAATGTTTTTGGTTCATTTATTATTGTATAGAAACTGTTTATTGTACTGTGTATGGAAATGTGTATTATTGCTATAATGACACATACGTGGCTAATTATGGGTTTGCTATTAGAATGACATATACTGTAAATTGGTTGAAGTTCAAAAGATGGCATCAGACTTCAGTTGAGCTTGATTAGAACAGGTGTTAGGAGCTTTCTATTGGAAAATACCTAATGATACTATTGTTTTTATTTTTATTTAACCTTTATTTAAATAGGCAAGCCAGTTAATTAGGGATAGGCGTCCCGTTAACGGGACAGTCATGCAGCGCCTTGTGCCACGATCGCAGATTTTAGAGAAACAAATGTCGGTACATATAAGTGTCTTATATCGGCTGAAAGCTTAAATTCTTGTTAATATAACTGCACTGTCCAATTTATAGTAGCTATTACTGTGAAAAAATGGCATGCTATTGTTTGAGGAGAGCTCTTAACAACAAAACATTTTTTTTCACAGCGATAGGTTTGATAAATTCACCCCAGAAGGTGAAATGTGTACTTACATTCTGAAATCTTGCTCTGATTTATCATCCAAAGGGTCCCAGAGATAACATGAAGTGTCGTTTTGTTAGATAAAATCCCTTTTCATATCCTGAAATGGTCCATATAGCATGCCAGATCGATTTTGTATTCCCACTCATTCAATTTACAAAGAAAGGAATCTGTGAAAATCTAACTCTAAACCTTGTTTCAACCAGTCAAATCACGTTTGTATTTATTCCTCAGAGATCCTAGAACGTAACCAGACTTCACTATGTCATTAGGGGTGTATTATATCCTATAGGACACCAAATTTGGTCAGAGAGCGACGCCTTCATGGCACACCGATGACGGAAACCTTGTATCTGTCGTAAAATGTAGCTGCTAACCTTGGACAAAAATTATAAGAATATGGAGAGTTAGGAAAACTGTGTGTTTTGCAAATGTTGAACTTATAATATTGCTACTAATACTGGAAAAGCTAAATCAAAGTCCAAGTATACAGATTTGACGATATTCTTGCAGAAAAAAATATAATGTGAATGTGAACGTCTCTTTTACAATTTGCCCTAATGTACCTGGGTGACTTCACACTAAAAGTCATGTAGTTTGCTCATACTTCAAGTTATCCGTGTGCAACTTTTCCCATACACTGCTTCCATCTTGTGGACACTATCGGAATTAACCAGAGTGATGGCTAGATTTGGGGCCTTTCTGTTCCATCTCAAAGATGGTGGTAGAAAAAAAACAGTTGTTTTTTTCTTTGTATTTTCTTCTACCAGATCTATTGTGTTATATTCTCCTACATTCAATTTGCATTTCCACAAACTTCAAAGTGTTTACTTTCAAATGGTACCAATAATATGCATATCCTTGCTTCAGGGACTGAGCTACAGGCAGTTAGATTTGGGTATGTCATTTTAGGAGAAAATTGAAAAAAAGGGGGCTATCCCTATTAAGAACACATTTTTTATTTACAATGACTGCCTACCCCGGCAAAACCCAGACAACGCTGGATTCAAACCAGGGACTGTAGTGACGCCTCTTGCACTGAGATGCAATGCCTTAGACCGCTGCACCTTCTTTGTTTCCAACCCTCGTTCCAATGCCGTTTATACCATTTCATATTGTGCATTTATGTCTTTGGATTGACTATTTGATTGAAAGCTATTCATCTACTTTTCCCTTATAAGTTGTGTATCTTTTTTATTCTGCTTGCCATCAATACCATTGGGCCCTTTCGATGCTTACCTAGATTCCATGTTTGCTTTAAAATCCACCAACAATGGCATTGTGTTACAACCCTGGGCGTCGTTGTGAGTAAATAGCTCATGTTTTTTTAGTTGCAACCAAGAACCACACTCTCAATCCTATCCGTGCAAAGGTGTGTCTGTAAAGGTGTGTCTGTAAAGGTGTGTCTGTAAAGGTGTGTCTGTAAAGGTGTGTCTGTAAAGGTGTGTCTGTAAAGGTGTCTAAATGAAGTGGCTATTGGAATGTTGGACCGTTGATTGAAGCCGCTGCATTAGTTGAAAACGTTCTGCCTTATGCTGCGCCTTGTGTTCTGCCTTCAATCTGTGCTTACATCATCCATGTGTGCCTCTTCTCATTAACCGCTCAATATCAGTCCTATCACATCATGCATCATTCACCCCCTAATATGAGAACCAACCACTATTCACCAACCTCCAAATCATTGTCCCCCCCCTATCAGACACCTCACCCCCACTCCATACATCCCTATGTCAGTATGTGTGTGTATCACCCCACACATTCCGGAATGAGCTCTCGTGAGCTTAACCAATGAGGCTCCTGAGGCTGTGTAGCGTCATGTTTCTGACTGAAGGCGATGAGTAGACTTCGTGGTTTCGCTTATCATTACAAAACCAGGAAATCACAACCCGCCCTCCCCTGTCTCCATCGCTAAGTATGACGAGCCGAGCAGCCAGCAGCTATCCGCTCCTCCTATCCTGTGTGGGCTGCACGGGTCCCTGAAATGGGGGCTCGTTTAACTGGTCTGGATTTACTGGTGTCCAGGGCGCTCTTTAGCGTGCGGTGCTCTCCTCTGCTGCTCTGTTTCTCTGTACTCGGCAGGGGAAGGGAAATGTTAGTGATGACTTGACGAGTGTATGTGTCTCTGGGGAGGGCCTGCATAAGGCCTGAGGGGGCTTTAACTCCTGTCTGTGTCAGAGGAGGAATTGGACATGATTAAACGCTTGATTAGACTGCTGAGCACTCCACTTTTAGCTCGGTGTGTGCTGTTCTCCTCCTCGCCACTCACTCACCCGCTGGACCTGGCCAGGAAGTTGTGTGTGTGTGTGTGTGAGGCTCGACCCCCTCTTTTACGTCCCAGACTATGTCCCCTCTGGGTACACACACTCCAACCTCTCTGTGACGCAGGGACACGTTCGGGTTCAGGTAACCTGGTTAAACCTGCACCACACAGGATGTCTGGGCCCCACCAGAGAGAGGGGGAGAGGGGAAGACTGCTGCCCAGGGGAGAGTGCAGAATGGGGGGGTTCAGTGGAGGAACGACTCTGAGGCCACCTAAGCATTCCCCTCTATTACAAAACAGTAATCATTGTTACCCTCCATCCACAAAACCCATACAAACACCCGGCGTTTCACGTAGTGCCCCGACAAGGACTTCATCATCAAAAGAAATCTGTGGAGAGGAGAAAATAAGGCAGCAAGAAGCTCGGAATGTGTTCTCAATTAGCAGACTCCGTCAGAAACAGAGCTCTGGAAAACAGACAGGGGGGGCTAGACCTACTGAATCAAGTCAGATGTATTTTTTATAAAGCCCCTTTAACGTCAGCACAATGTGCTTCACAGAAACTGACATGAAAAAGGAAGGATTATGAAAGGAGAGCAGAGAAGAAGGGAAGAGAGGAAAAAGAAAAGGGCTGGTTTCCATGTTGTGATGAGCTTGGTCCCCAGGCATGCTTTTTTTAAAGCTGGTAATGATTTCATTTACAAAGTTGGGGACTGTCAAAAGACCTGGCTGAGTTACAAAAAAGAGCATCTGCTTTCTAAAGAGAGGCCTGTCGGGCTTTCTCTTGAATGCTCAAACGGAAGACTTCACGAGTGCGTGTGTGCGCGCGCGCGCGCGCGAGTCTGTGTTTGTGTGTGCGAACGTGTGTGACACACTGAGCCATCAGTTCAACAACTGAAACTCTGACGGTTGCTACGTTGTCTCTGTCAACTCCTTTCAATACCATGTCATTTTCCCTTCACCCTCCACCCTTCTCTCCATCTTTCATTCAGTGTTATTTTTCAAAGGCGCAATTCTTCATCACCCACCCGGCCCCATGCACAGACACTTGCATGCCTTTCCTAGACCTAGGCTTTGACAGTGAAAGAGAAGCGGGGGGGTTGAGAGTTACCATTCAGTGGCTGTGTTTGGTGAGGAGTTCAAAGGCAGCATGTGACATTCCATCCTGTGTTCTGTGAGTTGTCTGACTGTCAGAGCTTCACAGCCAAGACAAGGGCAGCTCAGGAGAAAGGCATCTTCCCTTTTATCCCTCGCTTTGACTCTCGTTTCTCGCTGTGATGTTTCCTGTCTCTGACAAAAACCGAGATGCTAGTTCTCGGTCCCAAGGAACGAAGAGATCTGCTGTTTGGTAGGCCCGATCATCGACAACGATGAGACAGCCAATAGGGAGGAGGTCAGAGACCTGGCAACAACCTCTCCCTCAACATGAGCAAGACAAAGGAGCTGATCGTGGACTACAGAAAAGGAGTGGCGAGCACGCCCCCATTCTCATCGACAGGGCTGTAGTGGAGCGGGTTGAGAGCTTCAAGTTCCTTGGTGTCCACATCACCAACAAACTATCATGGTCCAAACACACCAAGACAGTCGTGAAGCAGACACAGCAATGCCTTTTCCGCCTCAGGAGACTGAAAAGATTTGGCACGGGCCCTCAGATCTTCAAAAAGTTCTACAGCTGCACCATCGAGAGCATCCTGACTGGTTTTTATCACCGCCTGGCATGACAACTGCTCGGCATCAGACTGCAAAGCGCTACAGAGGGTAGTTTGTACTGCCCAGTACATCACTGGGACCAAGCTTCCAGCCATTCAGTACCTCTATACCAGGCGGTATCAGAGGAAGGCCCTAACATTTATTAAAGACTCCAGACACCCAAGTCATAGACTATTCTTTCTGCTACCGTGGCAAGCGGTACCGGAGCGCCAAGTCTAGGTCCAAAAGACTCCTTAACAGCTGCTATCCCCAAGCCAAAAATGTGTAAAATGGCTACCCTGGCTATTTGCATTGAACCCCTTATTTTACGCTGCTGATACTCATTGTTTATTATCTCTATGCATAGTCATTTTACCCCTACCTAAATGTACATATTACCTAAATTACCTCGGCTAACCTGTACCTCTGCACATCATTGGTAGTCATTGCAGTTTAAGATGAAGGAGGTCGATTTTATTTTTCATGAGCATGGCCTTATTTCTATTACAGCATATTGGATGACTGTCATTCATATTCCATTCACCCTGCTCAATGTAACATTGATAGGTTTAGGCTACTACATGATACTCAAATGTTCCCTATACCCATCATGAAGTTGCTACAACCTAGCCTATGAATGAAAGTTTCCAACTTAAGTGCACATGGACAGACAGTGACACATTCACTACATCTAACTGATATATGGTGTAATCATTTGTCTAACAGTTGCAAACAAGAGTTTCTATTGGACAAATGCAGGTATGGTTATCACTGTTTTGTTAAATTTGCTTCCGTTTAAGAAAAAAAAAATCATCAGAATCGGAGGAATGAATACACCCCTGATCATGTGCAAACACAGTTCACTTTAATAGCAGCCGCGTTGTATTCCTTCTCACATCTATGCGCTCTCATCCTCTCACCTTGTCCCTTTGCTCGTGAACTTCAATGCACAACACATCCGTTGTACATGACCAGACGAAAAAACCTTTCCAAGCCAAACCATATTATAAACACTACACGCAGCCTACATCATTGTCGCCATATTAGCTAAAGTGACGTCATAGTCAACATGGCTAATAGAACTAACATTTTAGTATACCCGCTACAATCACACAGTAACGTTAAAGTGTACAGTCAGTAAGCAGTTTAGCACTTACATCGGCAGGCCCCGGTGACAAAAAATGTGTACAACCAAAAGCTTACCTTGACTTGGAATAGTTCCAGTGCTGTGTTGGATAGTCATAGCCAGCTAGCTAACATATCATCCCTCTGTTTGAGCAGGGTGTTTGAGTAAGAAAAACTCGCTAGCTGCATTTGCTATCTAAGTAAGTGGAAAAAAATGAAATCTCTCTATCTCTCTCTTGCTTCTCTTTCATTTTGGAAGAAATGAATTTGTTCAAAACTGTTCAACTTTTGTCTTTCTCTCTCATTGAGTCTACTACTCACCACATTTTATGCACTGCAGTGCTAGCTAGCTGTTAATTGTGCTTTTAGTACTAGATTCATTGTCGGATCCTTTGATTAGGTGGACAACATGTCAGTACATGCTGCAAGAGCTCTGATAGGTTGGAGGACATCCTCCATAAGTTGTCAAAATTACTGTGTAAGTATGGAAGGGAGTGAGAACCATGAGCCTCCTAGGTTTTATATTGAAATCAAGAGGAGGACGGAAGCTAGCTGTCCTCCGACTACACCATGGTGCTATCCTACAGAGTGCTGTTGAGGCTACTGTAGACCGTCATTGCAAATAAAGTGTGTTTTAATCAATTATTTGGTCACGTGATTCAATTTAGTATAGTTTTATCTAAAAATGATATGTTTTTTATATTTTGAGAGGATGGTCCTCTCCTTCCTCCTGTGAGGAGCCTCCCCTGCCGCAGATTGACCTGTTACCGGTACACCCTGTACAGTGCCTTGCGAAAGTATTCGGCCCCCTTGAACTTTGCGACCTTTTGCCACATTTCAGGCTTCAAACATAAAGATATAAAACTGTATTTTTTTGTGAAGAATCAACAACAAGTGGGACACAATCATGAAGTGGAACGACATTTATTGGATATTTCAAACTTTTTTAACAAATCAAAAACTGAAAAATTGGCCGTGCAAAATTATTCAGCCCCCTTAAGTTAATACTTTGTAGCGCCACCTTTTGCTGTGATTACAGCTGTAAGTCGCTTGGGGTATGTCTCTATCAGTTTTGCACATCGAGAGACTGACATTTTTTCCCATTCCTCCTTGCAAAACAGCTCGAGCTCAGTGAGGTTGGATGGAGAGCATTTGTGAACAGCAGTTTTCAGTTCTTTCCACAGATTCTCGATTGGATTCAGGTCTGGACTTTGACTTGGCCATTCTAACACCTGGATATGTTTATTTTTGAACCATTCCATTGTAGATTTTGCTTTATGTTTTGGATCATTGTCTTGTTGGAAGACAAATCTCTGTCCCAGTCTCCATCAGGAGACTCCATCAGGTTTTCTTCCAGAATGGTCCTGTATTTGGCTCCATCCATCTTCCCATCAATTTTAACCATCTTCCCTGTCCCTGCTGAAGAAAAGCAGGCCCAAACCATGATGCTGCCACCACCATGTTTGACAGTGGGGATGGTGTGTTCAGCTGTGTTGCTTTTACACCAAACATAACGTTTTGCATTGTTGCCAAAAAGTTCAATTTTGGTTTCATCTGACCAGAGCACCTTCTTCCACATGTTTGGTGTGTCTCCCAGGTGGCTTGTGGCAAACTTTAAACGACACTTTTTATGGATATCTTTAAGAAATGTCTTTCTTCTTGCCACTCTTCCATAAAGGCCAGATTTGTGCAATATACGACTGATTGTTGTCCTATGGACAGAGTCTCCCACCTCAGCTGTAGATCTCTGCAGTTCATCCAGAGTGATCATGGGCCTCTTGGCTGCATCTCTGATCAGTCTTCTCCTTGTGTGAGCTGAAAGTTTAGAGGGACGGCCAGGTCTTGGTAGATTTGCAGTGGTCTGATACTCCTTCCATTTCAATATTATCGCTTGCACAGTGCTCCTTGGGATGTTTAAAGCTTGGGAAATCCTTTTGTATCCAAATCCGGCTTTAAACTTCTTCACAACAGTATCTCGGAACTGCCTGGTGTGTTCCTTGTTCTTCATGATGCTCTCTGCGCTTTTAACGGACCTCTGAGACTATCACAGTGCAGGTGCATTTATACGGAGACTTGATTACACACAGGTGGATTGTATTTATCATCATTAGTCATTTAGGTCAACATTGGATCATTCAGAGATCCTCACTGAACTTCTGGAGAGAGTTTGCTGCACTGAAAGTAAAGGGGCTGAATAATTTTGCACGCCCAATTTTTCAGTTTTTGATTTGTTAAAAAAGTTTGAAATATCCAATAAATGTCGTTCCACTTCATGATTGTGTCCCACTTGTTGTTGATTCTTCACAAAAAAATACAGTTTTATATCTTTATGTTTGAAGCCTGAAATGTGGCAAAAGGTCGCAAAGTTCAAGGGGGCCGAATACTTTCGCAAGGCACTGTATATAGCCTTATTAATGTTATTTTCTTATGTTACTGTTTTTAACTTTAGTTTATTTAGGACATATTTTCTTAAAACTGCATTGGTTGGTTAAGGGCTTGTAAGTAAGCATTTGTTGTGTTCGGCGCATGTGACAAATACAAATTGATTTGAAGCTCTCTCTCCTGTAGCTCCCGGGGATAAAAACCTCTCAGTGGAGACGATATCGAATGAAGAGCTCTCAGAGTAAGAAGACACTCTGCACTTTGCTTTACTTAGAAAACGTGTTGCGCATGATACATACTGCGCTCTCCTTCAATAATTGATCGTATACTCTCTTTATGATTTCATAACTTCAGACTGAGGCACCTGGGTCGTGTGTGTGTGTGTGTGTGTGTGTGTGTGCAGGTTTTGGGATTGAGCAGTGCAGCTGCACTCACTCCTTCACTACTTTTCCCTCTGATGGCCACGTTTCCCCTATGTTCTACTGTAGGTAGCGTAGCACGGCCAACGTGCATGTGTCTGTGTGAGACCCCCAGAAGCAGGGTTTCCGCTGCAGTCCAGAAGGAGGGAAAGAAAAATAAATCACGCTTGACAGCTGCTAAATTGTAATTAGGAGAGAGAGAGAGAGCTTTCCCAACGTGGTTACGTGATCCTCCCTACTGTACCGGGGACAGAAGGTAATTGGCCTCGCGTGCTTCAGGGCCGCTATAGTGGACCTGTATGAAAGTCACCCTCCATCACAGAGCCATGCAGAGAGGCAGACATGAGGACACAGATACAGGGTTTACTGTAGATGTCACTGACTGGGTAGACAGTGATGAGGGAAGAGACTTGGATGGAAAGCTTGGGAATGAGAATACTGTTAATATTCTTGAGCATGGGTCTGAAGGGGTAGTGTGTTTCTGAATGTCAGGTGTGTGTGAGTGTTTGCGTGCGTGGGGTTCTATAGCGAGGACAGGAGGGCTTACCCGTGACGAGTGGTTATTCCCCACCCGATGATGAGTGTGTGTGAGTGCTCGTTGATCAGCAGTGTGTTTGGATGGGAGCTCTGTGGAGTGTGTGAGGGGCGACAGGCCCAAGGACCAGGCTTATGGGTAATGTATGAGGGTCGTAACCTTTAACCCTACTGCTATCCGAGTTGTCTTCTCCTTGTTACCATGAGAGCTTAACACTAACCAGTGTCACACACACACACACACACACACACACACACACACACACACACACACACACACACACACACACACACACAGACAGACAGACAGACAGACAGACAGACAGACAGACAGACAGACAGACAGACAGACAGACAGACAGACAGACAGACAGACAGACAGACAGACAGACAGACAGACAGACAGACAGACAGACAGACAGACAGACAGACAGACAGACAGACAGACAGACAGACAGACAGACAGACAGACAGACAGACAGACACACACACACACACACACAGACACTCAGACACACAGTCCCACACACACACGGCCCCACACACAGTCACACACAAACCTCCTGGGTAGACTGACTGACATGCATTCTGGGGGATGTTAAACTTTTATGTGACCGTAAAAAACCTACATAACATCCAGAAATGTTGTGATTGTGTGCAGGTTTAGACAAAGCTGTTGTCCAGCTGTACAACGTTTAGCACACAGTAAGATGAATGAATATGATTCATGTTGTCTTCCTCGTCATCGAGTTGAGGTCCAGTGTGTAGGCCTGCACTAGCTTCTTGTTTTGTGTCCCTCTCACACACACAGGCCACCCTTACAGAATATCAGGCCATAGCTCTGCGCCTCTCTCCCCGCACACCCTCTTTCCTCTTATCACACCCCCCCCCCCCCCCCTTCTCCACTTTCTTCCCTTTCCTCTCTGTGTCGCTCCATCCCTCTCCTCTTCCTTCACTGTGGTGCATTGTAGTCCGGACCGTCCGGTTGGGAGGTTCACGGCTTAGGTCTCCAAGCTGACGTTCAAAAGGTAGGTTGGGGGACTGTGACGATGCGGGGATAGGGTTGTAGTTTGGAACCATGATTTGGGCTTCTTTGGGATATTAACGTCCAAGGAATGCAATACTGAGTCTCAGTTCAGCGGTGGCATTGATGCTCTATATTCCATTATCTTCCCAACCTCTCGCTCTCTCCCTTTCTCCCTGGCTTTGGATCCTCAACCATAACACCGACAGAGTAGACTAGTGTGATTCAGCGCTGAAACTAAAAGCCTCCTGATGAAGACTTTTACGCTCACAAGTAGCTAGGTTTCCATCCAGTTGTCGACCGGTTTTCATGGGAATGTTCAAAAAACTGCATGATGGAAATATGCAGCTCTTTCCCCACCAGTTGGCGTGTTTCCACCAGACGGACTTGTTGCAGATAAAAACCAAACACTATGTCATCGTGTGACTCCAAGTTTACTTCCATAGGATGGTTATTATATCACATTTGCGCAGAAAGGTGTTTCCACTTCCAGTTCTGGATTATAATGAATTTTACAAACACAAAAAAGATCCACCACGTCGAAGGAACACTTTTTCCGTAAGGCATTTATGAACTTGTACCCAAACTTCCGGTTTCCATCACAGCTGTCATCATTTTTAAAAAATATGGTATGCCAGGGTTGCCATGTCTTCGGGTTTTCCTACCATTGGGCTACTTTGATAACGACATCGCGGATAAAAATGTATTGGTCGCAGGTCATGGGTTTTTGGGCTACATCTAAATTGCACCGTGGCCGCCATGACAGTATTTAAAAAAACGTATTTCACTGTGACCTGCTGCTGCTGACTATCAGGCAGTGAGGCAGCCTGTTTCTGCATGAGTGATTGGTGGGGAGGGCTGGAGGTGTGTGTGTGTGTGTGTGTGCGTGTGTGTGTGCGTGTGTGTGTGTGTGTGATGAGATTGAGTGCTGCAGTAGGCAGCTGAGTCACCTGAGTGAGAGTAGACAGAGCAGCACACGCACACATCCTGACAACTTTTACAAGTTTACCAGGCTATTCATACTGAACAAATATACAAACGCAACATGCAACAATTTGCCGATGATATAAGGAAATCAGTCAATTTAAATACATTAATTAGGTCCTAATCTATGGATTTCACATAACTGGGAATACAGATATGCATCTGTTGGTCACAGATACCTTAAAAGAAAAGATAGGGACATGGATCAGGAAACCAGTCAGTATCTGGTGTGACCCGTTTGCTTCGGGCAGAGAAACACATTTCCTTCGCATAGAGTTGATCAGGCTGCCGTTTGTGTGGCCCGTGGAATGTTGTCTCACTCCTCTTCAATAGCTGTGCGAAGTTGCTGGATATTGGCGGGAACTGGAACATGCTATCCTACATGTCGATCCAAAGCATCCCAAACATGCTCAATGGGTGACATGTCTGGTGACTGTGGAAGAACTTGGACATATTCAGCTTCCAGGAATTGTGTACAGATCCTTGCGACATGAGGCCGTGCATTATGAATGGGCCTCTGGATCTCGTCACGGCACTCTGTTCACAACATTGACATTAGCAAACCTCTCCACCACACAACGTCATGCACATGGTCTGTGGTTGTGAGTCCGGTTGGACATACTGCCAAATTCTCTAAAAAACGACATTTGAGGCAGCTAATGGTAGAGAAATTAACATTCAATTCTCTGGCAACAGCTCTGGTGGAGATTCCTGCAGTCAACATGCTAACTGCACGCTCCCTCAAAACTTGAGACATCTGTGGTATTGTATTGTGTGACAAAACTGCACATTTTAGAGTGCCCTTTTAGTGAGAAATGCTCACTAACAGGGATGTAAACAAATGTATGCACACCATTTGAGAGAAATAAGCTTTTTGTGCGTATGGAACATTTCCGGGATCTTTTATTTCAGCTCATGTGACCAACACTTTACATGTTGCATTTATATTTTTGTTCAGTGTAGATTGTCATTCCAACCCTATTTCCGTGAAATATAGGCTATTAGCGAGATAGAACGGATGCGCACCAATAAATAATGGTGGCAAAGCACAAGAAAATGACTTTAGGTAATTAGATCAATTCTCTCTGATGTGGTTTAAACTACATCCTAATGTCGACTTTGCTTATGGAAAAATATATATAAAAATAAAATATATATATATTTTTTCAAATACTTTTACCCCTTTTTCTCCCCAATTTTGTCGTATCCAATCGGACTCGGGAGAGGCAAAGGTCGAGAGCTGTGCGTCCTCCGAAACACAACCCAACCAAGCCAGCACTGCTTCTTGACAAAATGCCCACTTAATCCGGAAGATAGCCGCACCAATGTGTCGGAGGAAACACTGTGCACCTGGCGACCATGTCAACATGCACTGTGCCCGGCCCGCCGCAGGAGTCGCTGGTGCGTGATTGGACAAGGATATCTTGGCCAGGTCGCAGTTGTGAATAAATAAAGATTAAATTAAAAAAATCCCTGCCGCCAAACCCCCCCCACATTGGGCGCCACCCCATGTGCCTCCAGGTTACGGCCGGGTGCGACAGAGCCTGGACTCGAGCCCAGAATCTCTAATAGCACAACTAGCACTGCGTTGCAGCGCCTAAGACCACTGCGCCACTCGGGAGGTCACGAATGCTCAGTTCTTGGGTCTCGAGCGAGGCGCGAGTGGAAATTTGAAATTTAAGTTATGGAACTCCCTCTCCTGCTTCAGTTATGGCTAAAAGTTCACAAAAGATCTGACATTTAAACATGGATGGAGAATGATACATTTGCATCTGTTAGCATTTGCATCTAACCCTAACCCTATTATTTGCTATGCCGGTGTAGGCTACTGTAGCCTACCATTTTATACAATACATATGTTGAAATATGTAGAAGACAAAGAACAGCAGGGACACACGTTCCTCATCCGGTAGGAGCCATTCTTTATGTTTCCTATAGGGTTTCCCAGTTGTTTCCCCTCTCTTGTAAGTGATTGAATTCTACATTACATCTGATGCGAGTCTGTTCTCCCACCGTGTCTCCACCCAGTCCATATAATGGAGGAGGAGAGCTCCATACAGAGCAGAGGCTGGCTGGGTGGAAATGAACCCCAGGAAAGGGAGGTCTCTGCGGGCTTCAGCTCGCAGTACATGGATGCAATTTAAGAGTAATCACCAGGGGAACAGAGGTAATGCAGAAAGCACAACCCAATAAAGGAATGCGAGGAGGATGATGACGAGGGGGAGAATTCCGCCTGCTGATTGGCTGGGGGAGGGCAGTTATAGGGCTCCGGGTGGGGCTCCGGGTGTCAGAAGGCAGGGATGGGGGAGAGTGGGGGGTGGGAGGGGGTTGACAGAGAGCAGCGTCCCAGTGGAAATGGTAATGAGGGTTCAATGGGTAATGAAGAGGGCAGGAGAGAGGGAGGAGGGGGTCAGACAGGTGCTGGCCACATGTACGCTACAGAGAGGTACTGAAGTCACCAACACAAGCTGACCAACA